>NC_050189.1:12851442-13091442 GCF_008315115.2 Sander lucioperca
GAAAGATAGCACAACAATATAAGCAATGACTTAGTACTAATAGAAATGTGCAGCCTGAAATACTAGTATGATGCAAGATACATTTCAAGTATGTGTGTGCTTCTTGTTGTTAAATGAATTTTGTCTTTTCTAGAGGAGAATTTCAGAACATTTGACCACCTAAAATGAAGTTGTCTTTGAGTTGTGACTGGTTCAACCAAAGAGTCTTTAGCCTGAAGGCTGCGGGGAAATCCTAACTCTTTGAAATGTCTCAGAGTTGTACTATTCCAACAGCCAGGTTTATTAAATACACAACTAATCTAAACTAAACAGCCCTGTGATGAATCCTACCTTCATCAGTGTTGTACTGGCTACACCACAGCTGTATTCTGGGATAGGAGAATAAAAGGCTCTGGATTGTGTGCATTTCTTTAAACCAATCACAAGTTCCGGATGCAGCGACGGTGGCTCTGCAAAATAGTCTCCGGAAAGGAACTTGTTTTGTTGGAACATCTGCTCATAACTTGGTGGACACGAGGAGTCACAGTTAAGGCCCGCATGTTTGGCCAGAATGTGTATTTGTATATATTTTAAAGTGCTGTTACTAAAGAAGTGTTAACTTTATTATTAACGTCCCAGTAATTTATTTCAGTCCACCGGTTAAGTGATCATCAAAACGAATACGCTTAAGCCTTGTGTTGTCCTTCGGGTCACCGGGACCCGTCCAGTTTATTTGGCGTTTTGTATTGGCCTGGCGTTGAGCTTCGGGTCCCGGTGACCCGAAGGACAACGCAAGGGTTAAGAGGGATGGGTTAAAGTGTAAGGCAATTGGAATCCGAATCTGAGGCCTGAGTGCCTGGGATTCCAGATCTTATTTTATCCTTCTTCACGTCCCAGTTAGAAAGGAAATGTATTCTTTGTAAATCTTTACAATCATTCCCCAAAAGAACCAAGCAGGCCGGCGTTGTTGCACGATCCAAATTGTCTTCAAAACTTGCCATTTTCAGCGTATAGCTTGCTAGTTAGGTTGTTGTTGTTGTTGTCTCCTGAAATGAAGGGAATTTGAGAATGGCAACACACAGACAGTAGGACGGGAGGGGCAAAGCCTGACATTCGGCTTTATCCTGGAAATGTACTTCCGTTGTTGATCCATACGGTCAGTCTTTGTTGAGACAAATTTTTATGGTAGGCTAGATACTGGAAACAGCTCCCCTCTATAACACAATAACCCAATGTGTAAAGTATGTCTTGAACTTCTTTATCTCTGTGTCTCCCCAGGAGAATCCTCGGTGGATGATCCAGCGGAGATGGTCCTGGCCTTTGCTGGCGGCGTTGTCCTTCTGCCGTGCAACTTCAGCATCCCCGCCAGCGCCGACGTTCCGACAGTGGAGTGGTCCAAGCAAGGCCTGCATCCCTACGTGGTCTTCTTGTACCGGGGTGGCTACGAGATTAATGAGGAGAAGCATCCGGCCTTCTGGTACAGGACGAGCCTCATCGCAAAAGAGCAGAAGAACGGAAACTTCTCGTTAAGGATCGCCAACGTGCGGCCGTCCGATGCAGGGAAGTACCGATGCAAGAGGCTGTGGAGCGACGGCCCCCGCGACGTTACAGCAGTGGAGCTTGATGTGGGTACGTCAAGTCAAGTTTATTCATCTGGGGATGAAAACCCGTCGTCTGAGAAGTAACCAAAGCTGTCAGACAAATTTGTACTTGAGTAAGAGTACATTCCACCACTGAAAAGCACACTGTGGTAATTGTTATTAATTATATCAGGCTGATGCTCTTTGAGGACAACCCTGGTTGCCTGGAGATTTAGAAAATAAAACATCTACAGTATAGCCTGAGGGCCCGTTAATTCATTTGTTTAGCCATTCGTCTGCTGGTTCAACTCTGAAAAAAACAAATATTAACGGCAGTTAGGCCCCAATCCCGGTGTGGTCCTAGTGTTTAGACAGGGATCGTTCTTCACTAGGCTGATAAAACATTCAGGGCCCTATCTCGCACCCGGCGCAGCGCAAAGCCTGACGCGAGTGTCTTTGCTAGTTTAAGACCGACGCAGTTGTCAGTTTCCTGTCCAGCGCCCGCGTCGTTTAAATAGCAAACGCACCTGCGCCCATCTTTGCGCCCATCTTTGCGCCCATCTTTGCGCCCATGGGCACGCTGCTCTTACAGGGAGGTGTGTTCAGGTGCATTCTTGGCATATTGCTATCTTGAGGCAGCGGGAAGTGATCGCGCCATTACTTTAACAGCAAATGAGTAAAATGCGCCTAGGCTTATGCACATTTATTTACATTTTGCAGATTAAACAATTTAATGAGTTCTTTCAAAAGCACTGTATAAAGATTATTAAATAAAAATGATACTGTAGTGGCAAATGTATCATGTTTACACTGGACATCTTATCAAGATGAAAGAACATTGAGCTGTGATTATGGAATTACACGCTGTGGGTGTGGATCAGTTATATTGAGTCGTATTTGATTACCCGTAAGAACTCTCAGGTATGTTTGTTCATAGCTCCAGTTCAATCTTTAATTAAACATGGTACTGCAGGAGTGAATGAATGTTCCTTGGAAAACTCTCAGATGTTTGTTTTTAACTCCAATTTAATCTTTGATTAAACGATAATTTGTCCTCAGTAGTTCGAGAGAGAGAGAGAGAGAGAGAGAGAGGCTTAGACAACCATAACACAACAAACACACATATATCTCACATACATAAAAATCACTCACAGGACTGTAAAGAGTTAAGAATGTGTGAAGTGATTACAAAGGTCTGGTATAGACTGACCATGTGATGCAGTGACCATGATAAGGTGCTATGGTAGAGTGAAAGGTGTGTCATAAACCAAGCCTGGCAATAAAAACGGTTAGAGATTAATAACCATTCCAACATGCCTGGGCGTGGTAGGTGTATATTATAATTATGATTGGTTGAAACCCCCTTGGAAGTTCTGCGTCCACACTACAAATGTTTAAATGTTGATTTAATATCTCACTGAGCCAGAGAGATAAAATGTCTTTAGTAAGTATTGCATTAATATGTAATGAGTGTTTGATGGAACATTCAAAGGTCGGTTGGTAGAGCGGGCGCCCATATGCGGAGGTTTTGCTCCTTGGCGCAGCGGGCCCGGGTTCGGCTCTGACCTGCGGCCCTTTGCTGCATGTGGTTCCCCCTCTCTCCCCTTTCATGTCTTCATCTGTCCTGTCAAATAAAGGCCTAATAATGCCCAAAAGATAATCTTTAAAAAAGGAAACAAAGGTCACGCGTCGTGTAATTCCTGTTTTTTTTATAGTTGCCGTTTCTGAGCCAAAACTCTCGGTGACGTCAGCTGAGGGCGGAGGCGTGACTCTGCAGTGTGAGGCCAACTGCTGGCTGCCGGAGCCGCAGATCAACTTTCTGGATGAACAGGGAAAATACATTAATGCCGAAGAACCCAAAAGAGATGATGAAGATGCCCGCGGGTGTTTCACTGTGACACGAAGAGTGACTCTCCAGGACGCTGCTGCCAACAGGTTCACATTTCAAACTTAAATTCAGACTCTACAAAAGGCCTGTTTGGTTCCACTTTTAGTAATTTATTTAAAAAAAACCTGTCTTTTCCTCACAGGGTCACCTGCAGAGTTCACCAGCCGGAGACCAACCAGACCAGGGAAACGCAGATTTTCATACCAGGTACACTGCCGCTGGAACTCTCTGTATGGCTGGATTGCCAAACACCGTGGCGTTTATAATATTTGATAAAATATGTCAGAAAATTGACTCACGTCAGCGTCTTGTTTATTATCCTTTCAGTTGACGGAGGGCGGTCCTGCTTTCTGACGGCTGCCACCTCTGTCGGAGTGACCGTTTTACTTCTGTCGGCTCCATTATGTGGGTTAGCTGTCTGTCTGTGGAAGAGATGTGGAAAATCTGGTAAGTCACGAACACTGACACGGTACTGCATTTGGCCTACAGAATCACTCCTCAATTAGAAAAATTTCATTTCGGTTCCACTTAAATGTGTCGACTGAAATATTTTCTCTCTGTCGCTCCGAAACGGACGTAAAAATATCACATATTCTCTGTAGTCTACCATTAGCTAGCTACCGTAAATGTAGGCTACTTTTAAAATGCCATATTTTCCCTCTGCGCTCACCAAAACTGACGTAAAAGCATATTAACCATTCACTGCACGCGATCGCTAGTAAACATATTACATCTTTGATATCATTTTTCAGTTTTAAAAGTACCGTGTTCCCAGCTGTCAGAGATTAACTTGGCGAGTACAACACTTTTGTAACCGATCTTTAGACTGTGGTTAAACCAGAGAGATATGATAAACCAGAATAGTCCTGTTAATTAAAGATTAGTTTGGGTATTGACTAGGGTGAGAAGTAATCGAGAAAAACGATTATTCTGCACATTTAGGTTTTGCAAGTAAACTTAGTTTGTCTCGTGTTATGAATGGGGGGGGAAAAACATGTTCAAACGAGAAAAGTATTAAGGGAAATATCACAGTTCATGGTGTTTTCGTTGTTGATTCAAGTTTTTTTTATTTTTACTTGAATAAATGCAACATCTTTCCAAAAAAACAATGCGCAATCGTGTTAAATAATCGCAATGTCAATATTGAGGGGACAGTGCAAATTCATTAAACGTCTGATTTTACATGCCCGAGATAGCCAAAAAGGCTATTTTTTTTAATCTGTAGTCCCCTGTCCTCGGTGTTAAAAAGGGCTTTTTAAAATACAAATAAACAAGAAAGAAAGAGACGACACAAGCAGAGCAGAGCTTGACACAAAACGAGACACAGCACAGAATTGGAATAGTCCTTCAGTCAAAGATTAAAGGTCCCATGGCATGAAAATTTCACTTTATGAGGTTTTTAACATTAAGATGTGTTCCCCCAGCCTGCCTACGGTCCCCCAGTGGCTAGAAATGGTGATAGGTGTAAACCGAGCCCTAGGTATCCTGCTCTGCCTTTGAGAAAATGAAAGCTCAGATGGGCCGATCTGGAATCTTACTCCTCATGAGGTCATAAGGGGAAAGGTTACCTCCCCTTTTTCTGCTTTGCCCGCCCCAGAGAATTTGGCCCACCCATGAGAGAGAGGAATCATGGCTTTCAAACGAGCAAAGTGGCAGTTGGTCAAGGCCACCCACCCCCCACCCCCCCTCTCTCTCTCTCTCTCCTCCTCAATAGCTACAGACACAGAAATGGCACATCCTAAGGAAAGCTCATTGTGGGACTGACTCTAGTGGCTGTAATTCTGCACCAAGGCTGAATTTCAGGAAAGAGACTTCAGATACAGTATTAGGGGACCACTAAGGTCTATATAAAGAGACTTCAGATACAGTATTAGGGGACCACTAAGGACTATATAAAGAGACTTCAGATACAGTATTAGGGGACCACTAAGGTCTATATAAAGAGACTTCAGATACAGTATTAGGGGACCACTAAGGTCTATATAAAAGAGACTTCAGATACATTATTAGGGGACCACTAAGGTCTATATAAAGAGACTTCAGATACAGTATTAGGGGACCACTAAGGCCTATATAAAAGAGACTTCAGATACAGTATTAGGGGACCACTAAGGTCTATATAAAAGAGACTTCAGATACAGTATTAGGGGACCACTAAGGTCTATATAAAAGAGACTTCAGATACAGTATTAGGGGACCACTAAGGTCTATATAAAAGAGACTTCAGATACAGTATTAGGGGACCACTAAGGTCTATAAAAGCATCCAAAGAGCACCATGTCATGGGACCTTTTAATGTGCATATTAACGGTGCATTTTTTTCTTTTTTGTATTCACACAACAGAGGGACAAAAATTCCCAGTGAAAAGAAAGTTGTCGGACCAAAGCACAACAAGTGGCAGCTCTGAGAATCACTCGCTGCTGCACTGCGTCGTGGTAGAGAAGGCCGACTGCGTCGTTGAGAAGCTGACAATAGAGGACCTCAAGACCAAGCTTCGTGAGAAAGAAGATACAATCCGTCAGCTACAGAGCGAAAACAAATCTCATCTAAGTTCGGTTGTTTGCCAGCCCGACCAGCCGATGCTCCTCCACAGTCATGCAGATTTCGCCGACAGCAGTCCTCCAGAATCTGACCGCGTACCGCAGAAAAAGACACCAAAGCCTGGCATTATGCTGCAGAACAGTGATCCGTCGCCCGACCCCCAGGTCTACAGGTTCCGTCGGAGGAACAGCAGCCCGGCTCTTTTGAACTTCTTGACCAGTTCTTCTGCAGTCAGCGCTTCGAAGATGAAGTTCTCCAGCATCGGCCGTTCAAAGAGTGAAACTCGTGAACCGCCTCTTCCATTCGCCAAGCCTCAGCGCCGACATTCCTCGGTGTTTCCTCCGTCTAATAACCGCTTCAAACTCCTGGCAGATTTAACAGAAGAGCCATAATAATGCCGTCCTTGCACCAAAAAGCTTTAAAGTGATTCCAGTATCAGCAGAACAGAAAATTTGCAAACTTTCCCTTCAGTTACCAGCGAACGCTAGCGGTAGCTAGCTAGCTTGGTTACATTTTTCAAAACGAGTATAGTTGTAGTCTTCAAATCTGTGATCCTGCAACATCCCCAGTCTTTACATATTATGACAGTCTTCAACATTAGATGTGAGATTATTGTCTTTAGATGTGAGATGGTGTCAGACTTGAGTCTTTTCAAAGTCTGTTCTAAGTCTTCTAGTGTCTGGTAGGCATTAAGAGCACTAAGGCTGGGTATTGTTCCAAAAAATGTGACACCGATACCAATACCGTGACTTTGCCACCAGTTCCTAAACGATACCTTCTTTCGATACCAATTTTATGAAACAAAAAGAAATTACAACATTACAGTAGGGCTGCACCGATCCGACTTTTTCAGTCCCGATACCGATGCCAGGGCTTTGTGTATCTGTCGATACCCGATACCGATCCGATACTGTTGTTAAATTAATAATAAACTGTATACCTTTTGCACCTTATACCTTCCTTCCACCATGTGGAAGAGACTAAATACACCAGACTTTCCTAACTAAACATTACTTTCCTAAGACAAAATAACATAGATGTAATGTATTGAATTCTTATTTATTTGTTATTTAAAAAACAATTGTGCATTCAAATTGAAAATATAATGTAATCAAACTTCTTAAAGTTAATTTAAATAAATAACAATAATGGGCCTTTATATATGTTTATAATGGCTTATTCTACTGTCAGGAGTACATAGAATATCACAAAAACATTTTAATGTCATGTTCACTAAAAGTTGATTACTAAAGGGTTTGCTTGGCTCATCAACATTATACAATAACGTTATATGAAGGAGAATTATATTATTAACTATTATTATATTAACATTGTATAACGTTATATGAAGGAGAATTATATTATTAACTATTATTATATTAACATTGTATAACGTTATATGAAGGAGATTTATATTATTAACTATTATTATATTAACATTGTATAACGTTATATGAAGGAAATTTATATTATTAACTATTATTATATTAACATTGTATAACGTTATATGAAGGAGAATTATATTATTAACTATTATTATATTAACATTGTATAACGTTATATGAAGGAGAATTATATTATTAACTATTATTATATTAACATTGTATAACGTTATATGAAGGAGATTTATATTATTAACTATTATTATATTAACATTGTATAACGTTATATGAAGGAGAATTATATTATTAACTATTATTATATTAACATTGTATAACGTTATATGAAGGAGAATTATATTATTAATTATTATTATATTAACATTGTATAACGTTATATGAAGGAGATTTATATTATTAACTATTATTATATTAACATTGTATAACGTTATATGAAGGAGATTTATATTATTAACTATTATTATATTAACATTGTATAACGTTATATGAAGGAGATTTATATTATTAACTATTATTATATTAACATTGTATAACGTTATATGAAGGAGAAGCCATCAAACAGTTACAGAATCTAAACTATTTTTTTTTCTGCAAACTGCAAAGTAGTAAAATAAACTCAAATCGAATGAATACACATACAAACAACTTTAACATTGTTTCCCTTTCAAAACAAAATAGTTGTAAGCTAGTTGTATAAACACTAGCTTGGCCACAGGTAAGTTAGGTTGTAGTGTGGTTGTAGTGGGCGACTGAACGGAGCTCCGCTGTCAGCCACCTTCGCTGTTTGAATAATGTTTGTAGGTTGGCGGACGTATTTCAGCGAGGCAAGGCATCTTAAATCGTAAATGTCAACCCACAGAGAAATGCACACAGCATTTAGCTAAAATGACATGTAACAGCCCGTATTCAGAAACTGTCTTTAAACGAGCCGTCACGACTTCCGTACGGTTGTTATGTCACAACTATACCATATATAGGTAGAAAGTGTCGCTACAGTGCCGTTACAGTTATTCCCCGACTGCAGTGGTGGTGCATAGAGTGCAGTTGTGAAGACCCTGAAATGCTGACCAATCGGGGCAGACTGGGCTTTTTCAGGAGGGGGGCTTAAATAGACAGGGGCTAAAACAGTGTTCAGACAGAGGGTGAATACAGGTGTATTCAGACAGACAGCATTTGGAAAATGAGTTTTTTGAACATTAAAGCATGTAAACATGTTCTAGTAGTGTAAAAACTACTGGAAACTGGGCCGCTGCAGGGTGTCCCGGCTACACACATCCCTTCAGGAAGTCTGAAAACGGGGAAAAGAACGATAAACAACAATTTACAGCCGTTGCATTCTATCCTCTTCAGCTGTCAGAGCGCGAGTGATTGACAAGAGGGCTCTCGACACCGTGTCAAGCGTCTCGAGAAAGAGCGATTGTTACGGCCTTTTCCTACAAGTAGGAGAATGAGAATGATATAGGACCTTTAAAAAAAAGATTTTGCATATTGTAATGTTTTACAATAAGATGTCTGGGGTTGTATGTAATTAAATATTCTTAATGTAATTTCTGTATAAATTATGTAAATAGAATTGTATTTTTGTACTTTTTAATCTGCCTTTTATGTCCTCTACACTTATACAATAAAGCACTTTCTTTGTTGAATTTCAAAGCTCCCTTCATTCACACAATACAAGACAACACCTGATGACACACAAAGTGCACCCCCTGGTGGATCAGTTCTAACAATGCAAAACCTCTTTCTGCTTTTGCCTTGTGTGTTTTTATCCACCGGCAGCCATATTTTCAAAACCTTTCGAATAGGTTTGTTGAGATATAATTTTAATATTTAAAAGAAGTTATTTTCAAAATAAAAAAAAATGACTTGTAATGAGTCAGATCGGGAAATTATCTGGTCGTCTTTTGCTTCAGTGTTTGTGTCTTCTGGGAAAAGTAGCAAAAACATGGACACAACGTAATAAGTTCACTCTCATTTCAGGTTGTTGTTGAATGGGAGTCTGGGTAATGTAGGCGAGCTTGACTTGTTTTTTTTAATTTTTCGTTTCAAAGCTACATTAATAAATATCTTTATATTAAAAATGGGAAACAATGTGTAGCCTATGTATGTAAGTTTGTAGTGTTTACAGCTTGTTGTGCCACACCAAAAGTTGCCAAAAAAATCTATGAATGCAAAGTCTTATGGGTTACTCTTTACTTGAAGGTATCTACATAACAGTGAAATGTCCTGAACGTGTCATAAACGTTATAAACAAGTCAAACATTTATGACCTAACGCTTCTTTTAGTGAGTGCCATTCGGTTTTTGTCATGACAAGTTAGGGTTAGGGTTAGGGTTAGGGTTCATGTGTCATGACTGTCATGACAGTATTATGTAGATACCTTCAAGTAAAGTGTTACCGTCTTATGTTTAGGTATTTCCTTAAAGTAGTTACAGATTTTCTAAATTGCTAAAACACTAAACCCCATTCTCTGAACCAAATGCTCAGTGGCCTAAACCCATTTGTCGAATCAATCACTCTTCTTGCAAAACTCAACACATTCTCACTCGCTAAAACACATTTCACTCTGTGGTGCACTTGTGTTGCAAAATGGTTAACGCGGGCAGCAAACGTTAAACACAACCACAACACAGTTGTCATCGTTTACACGCGACGACTCAAAATTGCACGCGCGTTTCTACCGAGGCGATCAAACCGGTTGTAGAGAATATGACCCAGTTTAGAGTGAATGTTGATGTTCAATTTTGTGGTTTCACGATATATTTTTTTAGTGTACCGTCATGTGCTTTTCATTTAGTTTTCTTTGTTCTTTGGCCTTTTGCAGTTGGACTACTGTATTGTTCTACAAGTGCCTAATAGACAGACATTCAATATTGTAGTACTTGCACGAATTGCAGTGTACAAGATGTTCACCATCCAAGTTGTGATATACTTTTTGTTTTAATTGAAAAATGGGTTTACTGTATAAAATACTGTAAAAAAAAAAAAAGTTCTGTAACATGCCGCAGAAACTGTGTTCTCTGATTTTTCAACCCGTTCTCACTCCGAACTCGTAAAATACGGACGTTTGGGCAGTGGCTGTCAGCGTCAGATACGAAGAAAAAAAGCGACCTTCAGCGTGTGTGTAGAACGAACAGGGGAGCGACCACGGTAGCGAGTAGTATGAAAGGGCGAAACAAAAAAAAACAGGACTTTCACCTAGGAGACCGGGGATCATGTCCCGTGTGTCACATTTCCTAAACCCAACCGTCCCTTTTTTCTTTTCCTGAACCCAACCGTCCCTTTCTTGTATGTAAGCCCTCCCACAACCTTTTCCTTAACCTAACTGCGTCAAAAGTGGCGCCAATAGTCCCGGCCAAGCGCGTTTAGATAAAGTGCGTTTAGATATGACTCTAAAGGAGACTTTTAGCGTCAATAACAACGCCAAAGGCACCTGACCAAGCATCCGTATTTTACGCGATGGGAGTGAGAATGTGTTGGATTTCTGTAGTGTTTAGTTATTGACTGTGTGTATGATCTGAAAGCATTGTTTGATTTTGCCAGCAGAGTCAGGTTTTTTTTGTGTATATATATAGTTTGAGAATTTAGTTTTGCGTTTACAGTTTTGAGAAAATGGGTGCGGGTTTCGTGAAATGTGTCTTAGCAATCGCGAAAAACTGTAAATTAACTGTAAATTAAAGGAAAACTGAAGTTTTTAAGTTGTTAACTCAAGCAGCTACCGTGACACCTAACGCGTGAGTGAGGGGGGAGTTTCTGAGTGAGGAAGTGCAGAGGCCAGACCGCTGGTCCTCTCAGTCGTCAGTGAGACAGGATGCAGTTAACACCGTTCTGCCTGGTGCTGTGTGAGTACAACCTCTTTCTTTACTGTGTCAGAAACAATCTGTCTTCCTCAAGTCTTAATGTGCTGCTAAAGTGATATTTGACTGTCTTTATGAACTCAAAAATCCCTGATTTCATTTGTTTATTGTCAGTTTTGCTTTATCGTTTACCTTCTTGTCTCTATTGGTTGAATTCCTACCTCTCGTGCCATTTTCTGTTCCTTTTTGTGTCAGGAAATGTACTGTAAGTTATTTTCAATCATGAAATGAATGTGATTCATGAAATAACTGTGATTTCAAAATTGTTTACCATTTTTTTGTCTTTCTCCCAACCTGTCGTTGTCTTTTCTCTTCTCTCTCGCTCGTTTTCATCACTCAAACCTTTTTCTTTTTCATTCTACCGTTCTTTTCTCACCTTCCTTTTCACATTTTTTTTCTGTGCTTTTGGGTCACTGTTTTCATACTTTTTCTGCTTTTATACTTTTCATACTTTGTCTTTGACACGTTTCACACCTTCCTCCACCATCCTTGTCACACTTTCATATTGTTTTTACACTTCCTCTACTTTCTTCCTGTCTTCACTTTGTTTTCTTTGATCCTTTCTTTCTTCCTTTGTTTCTTTCTTTAAATGTATGTGTACTTCCTTATTTTCAACTGCCTTTCGGCCATTCTTCCAACACGTCTGTTTGCTCCTTTCTGTCTTATCTTTTCTCATTTGCTCTTTTCCTTTTCATTTTTCTCCCTCCTCTCTCATCCGTCTCGTTTCCTCCCTCCGTGCAGCCTGTCTTCAGGTCAGCCCTGACAGGTCTCAGTTTGTCCGGTACAACTCCGTCACCCTGCACTGCGGGGATCCGCTCAACTCCACCGGCTGGAAGGTGAAGAGGAAAACGCCAGAGGGCGGGGTCCGACCCTGCGCCTCCGGCTGGGGCACCGCCACCTCGAGCTCCACCTGCATCATCAAAAACACCTACCCATCAGACACCGGGACGTACTGGTGCGAGTCTGCGGGTGGGGAGCGGAGCAACGGCGTCAACATCACCATCACCGGTACTGCACACAACACCCGGAAACAAGTCATGACATGTTCTGCTCTGAAAATTAGGAGAGACTTAGTCTATATATCGACGACGTTCCACTTCAGGGATTGCTCCGGTGCTGCCGAAAATTCCACCGGATGTCCCTAATTCTTTTCCGGATATCCGTTACCTTTCTCTTCCTTTGTGTTGACGTTCTAACCTCCGGTGGATTTCTGAGGACTATGGTTAACTGCTCCTCAGATCTCTGCAGGATAAATCCAGACAGCTAGCTAGACTGTCTGTCCAATCTTTTGAGTTTTCTGTTGCACGACTAAAACAACTGAACGTGAACCATGTACACACAGAGGCACTGTTGCTCCGCCCGGCGCTGCCCAAGACGATTGTGATTGGTTTAAAGAAATGGCAATAAAGCAGAGCACATTTGTCTCCCATCCCAGAATGTTGTGTGGAGCATAGCCACACCCTCCTCCGCAGCGCTGTTGAGGAAGGTCTGGCAATGCGAGACCAGAAAAGACTTAACATCAGAATCCATGTCTGCAACGCATTCTCATGAATGGGTTTGTATAATATCGTACGAAAACGTATGCACACCAATTCGTGTGTCACCCTACGGAATTAGTCACTGTTTGTAGTTGTGTTTAGCCGACAATAGGCGACTGCGAGCCAGCTACGGAGCACCGTGAGATGACAGCGGCCATGGCAGTTGAGTCTAGCTGACAAAAAGTGAGCGTCATGCGGAGACGACAGTTATTTAGGCACAAAAACGACTAGTTAAGTTTAGGAAGAAGATTGTGGTTTGGATTAAAACACTCCTGAGGAAAGAACACGCGTTTCCTGGGTGAAAGTCTTGTGTTTTCCCTGGGACACTAACTCCGCTCACTGGATTAAAATTGCTGTTTTATGACTCAAACATCCACCCCATCATCCTCCCCGAGCGCATCGTCATGCTCTCAGCAGCAGTCAAAGTGGTGCTGATGGCAAAAAATACGTGGAATACATACCAATTACAGTGCCTTACTTTTTCGTAGCTACTTTATATGTACGAAAGCTTCATGAGAAAAGTATGGGTTGTATTAGAAATGAGGAAAAATTATTTGATGAAAGCACAAACTGAGTTTCTTTCTGTTCCAAAGATCGCACTGTGCTCCTGGAGAGTCCCGGCCTCCCTGTGTCGGCGGGCACTGCTGTGACTCTGCGCTGTATAGCAGACACACCCTCTCCCAAACACACGTATGATTTCCGTAAAGATGGCCGCGTCATCGGCAACAGCTCTACAGGAGAGATGACCCTCCAAAGTGTTTCCAAATCTGATGAAGGACTCTACGTATGCAGCATCCCTGAATATGGAGAGTCACTAGGCAACTGGATGGCTGTTGAAGGTAAAATAAACAGTCTACAGTTGTTAAATAACTGAGAAAAAAATCTTTCAAATATAAGAATAGGTTCTTACACAACAGGGCAACATTTGAGCCCTGATACCTACAATGTTTTTTAATAAGCAACTCTAAATACTCCTCTGGTTCAACATTGCATTCCTATACTGTCAGAAAAAAAGGATCCAAATCGATGCAGCAGAAAAAACCAGGCACCTACATTACCCACAATGCAACTTGACTGCTGGGTGTGTCAGTACACTTACAGTGCTACAGAGCATTGTTGTAGTACTGAAGGGACACATGGATGTTTTGACCACTAGTAGCGCTGTGGAGTAATGTTTTTATGAGCAGGCCGCCATTTTGTGTGTTTTGATACTTGCAATGGTTTCCCAACTATTGAAAGTTGCAGAGAAGCAAAACAGTCCGCAAACATAGTTGAGGGACGAAGACTGTTGAACTACACGGATTGGAATTATTGAAACTTGTCTTTGCAAATGTTTTTGAGACAGGAATTAATTTGTCAGGTATTCATTTATCATTATGCTTATATTTTTCTTATTAACTTGATTCATTTTGCAGATTAATTTTGTATATTTAGGTATATTTTCTGTGCTGCATTCTTAAATGCTAATGCACGTTGTAACATGAATTTGAAAAAAACCTGCTATACTACTAAATATGTAGATTTCCCATACATCACAAATCACAACTAGGTAGATTAAAACAAAAACAAAAAAAAAACAATGCCAAAAAATTCAAGATTTTTTTTAATTCATTGATTCAGTTTTTCTTCACATTGTTTCTGACATCAGTTTTTCTCTACAGGTTCCCCTCTGCCTTCGTCTTCAGCTCCGCCTGCAGCTTCCTGTTCAGTTTCTTTCTCCAGGGTGATGTTTCACTTGCTGGTGGGAACTCCTTACGTGGTGTCCACCATCTTACTGGGACTCATATACAGAGACAGGAACAGAGGTAAGAACACTTCAGCAAGTGTCCACGCAGGCATTCTTGCCTATACTTGATGTGTATGAAGCTAATCAGATCACGCCATGACAACAAAACAGTGCTGTTAGCTAGGTGTGCTATCAGTTAGCTCGTTTAGTACCTGAAATACTTTTTTAGTTTTGTTATCTTTCAACATTTTAGGGTAATATTTAGATGAAACTTGAATTCAAACCTAAAAGTATCACTGAAGACACTCGTATCATCTGCATAAAGGATGATTCCAGCGACTGTGTTTACATGGATTCAATCTTGGAATCATACGAACGTAGTAGCTTTAGTCTCAGAGAACGAGATGCCGTGACCGATAACATCCAATCAGGCGGAGAAGCGTCAGTGTCGGTGTTGCCAAAGGTCTCCGTTTGCGGCCGTTGAAACTGCAACACAACCCCGCAGATTCCAAACCAAAACGGGTCAGTGTTTCCAGTTTAGGGGCTCGGAAACGCCAGAGCAGGGAGAATGAGAGGGGGAAACGTGGCAAAAGATATTTGTTTTTAAACCAAAGTGTAGCAATGTAAATGTAGCCTAGCCTCTGGGGGCAACAGACAATATTTTGTGGGTTCTGTTGTAGCCAACGGATGTCTGGGCCAAGACCTTCTCTTCCGTGTGTTGGGTTCGATTAGCAACTTCAGACGCAAGAATAGAGTTGGAGTTGAGAGACGACCTCTCTGCATATGAATGCAGATAAATAATTTAAAAAGCTAAATCGTCATTAGATGATAGCCAATGGGTTCCGAGATTGCATTTCGGACCATGTGTTCTGCCTCTTTTGCGCTCCACATGGACTGTTTATATCCGTTTACCTGCTCAAATGTGATTATAAACGGAAACCAGAAAGCTTCGGAAACCAGAATCTTGTCCCGTTACCTACAGATTCGGCATTCATATAGATATCTGTTTGTAGAGATTACCATGCACATAATCACGTGTGTGAATAAAGTTTAATATATCATACGATTCAACTGTGACTCACAATTTCTCAGTCCCCCTTTTTGACATTTCATGCTAAAGATTTTCTAGGCCACAAGCAAACATCCTGTTCTTCACGAGTTATTTTAGTTCACTTCATTGTTTAGTCTAATATTGTGTTCATGTTGGCTGTATATTGTGTGGGAAGGAGTTACCATCAAAAGTCATTTTTAGGAGACATGGTGGCAGTTGCTCGCAGCAATTAACCTAATCCTCCTTTCTTATGTTGGTCAGAAAGAAATACGCCAGTTCTAGTTTTTTATGTCAATTTGGAATGACGTGTTGTGGTCTGAGGTTGGACGTAAACTCTGCAGCCGCCTGCACATTGCAACACAGTGTGCAGGTGGCTTTTACAATATACTGATCAGTCTCTGTACTGAAACAGTTCCTCTCAAAGGAAACCCAAACATCTTAATCTTTCGTATAACCTTCAGCTGATTATCATTGATTATTTAGACAAAAAATCTCATTATGCTGATGGAAACTTGATGTCTTTCTGCTCGCAGCAGCTCGGGCGGTTGCAGGGAGAAGAGGCAGCAACGATGTCATCATGGAAATAGTCGTGTAGTCCTACAAACTGGTAAAAGTGTCAAAGAAACTCAGCATCACATGTACCACGGGAGATCCCCTTTACCTCCAGCGTTCAGTCGTATTATCTGACTACATATAAATTATGTTTTGATGTGTTGTTTTCTTTCAAATCCAAGCTAGAGTTCTTTAAATCTAAAGACTGATCTGCAACATCAACCTTACTTTATCTGAACTAATTGAGAAATATAATAAAGTACTTACAAACTCAGATGCAAATAAAGAACATTTCAGGAATCGTTTTCATGATTTCTGTGTGAAACACAATGGATTTTTGCCATTATTTTGGCTTTAAGAAAGATTTTTTTCTGGCCTGGTGGGTCGCCAGGCCCGAGAGAACCCCCGCCAGGCCAGAAAAAAAATCTTTCTTAAAGTATGCAGTATTGTAATAAATAAAAATTCAGATGCAAATAAATAACATTTAAATGTCCAATGTGTGGGAATTTCTCCCATCTAGCGTTGAGATCGTATATCGCAATCAACTCTCTCGCGCCACGCAGTTCAAAGTACGTATTACAGCTACGGTAGCCTTCACGCTTCAAAAAAACGGTCTCTTGCTCTTTTCAATATCCTTTTTCTTTTTCTGGGCGAAGAAGAAGAAGAAGAAGAAGAAGAAGAAGAAGAAGACTCCTGTTCCTGAAATTTGGATTTTGAATACGTGTGGTCCTCCATGTTTCCTTCTTCAAAATTGCCGGGAAGCGACGATAGCCATTAGCAGCATTAGCAGCACCTGTGAGTTTATCATGTGACAACGAAAACGCGAAGGGCGGAACAGTACGTCCTGTATGTCCCTTACCAGCTAACGTATTTCAAGATGGCGCATGAATATGGAGCGTCAACCCCAGTTCATGCGAATGCAAGCGTAAAATGTCAAGCCAAAAGGAATACTTGGAATTGATGGTGGTGGTAAATATTCATGAAAAAGGACAAGTTTGTGAACGGACAACACAGATTTTGATAATGAACAACTAAAAACGTTACACACTGGACCTTTAAGTAAGGTTTTTTCATGTATGTTGCTTCATAAAACCTCTGTGATGAGCTATTAAAGTGAAGATTGTATTTGGGCCATCACATGGAATAGACTACTTCGCTTTCCTCCTTATGTCACTCGCTTTCTCTAAGTTACTCCCAGGTAGGCAAGTGGGAAACAAAAGAGAAACAGAATGCAGCCTTTATCCCAACAGGGTGTATGGCCTCTGACCTTTGTGTCTAAAATGTTGCTTATAAAGAAAGTTGTATCGCTCAGAACAGTCTGGTTTGGACTGTACATTGGGTTGGTTACAAAATACATAACTGTTGTGTTAAACGTTGCAGAGTGTGAAAAGCAAGTGGAGGGTGTTTGTGGTTTGTTTCCACCCTGCAAATATGAGAGGTGTGAAGGTTTAGTCCAACTGCCTGTTGTTTTGTTTTTTCCAGTTGACATTTAATCTCTGTCCACAATCGATTTGAATAATTCTTTCACAGATTAAATAACTTGTGTCAAACGCCTCACTTTCTTGTTCTTCTGTAGTATAAATGTTACTTTGAAATACATGCAGGAAAGGGTCAGACATCGAATTGAAAGTAGGTCGGTTTGATTTCTAAGAAGTGGAACAGAGAAGGACGACCCTGTTCCGTGTTAAAACCACAAAGCCCAACAGTTGTTCAACAAACATTAATTTAAACTGACAACATTGTCAAATCAACTTAGTGAGTAAACTGAAAACCAGTAAAAAGGTAGGAGTATGTGTTTTAGCAGATTCAATTTAATGAAATGTTTATTTTGTGATTTGTAGTGTGACTGGAAACTCTTGTGGTTTTGTTTTCTGAGTGAAGTTTCTCTGTTGTGTTCTGTGGCTAGAACCCAACAAATCAGTCTCAAATTCACTGTGAACACAGTGTCTCTAACTTTCCAGGTATGTACTGTTGTGTCGACACTTTCTCACTCCCAACTCGTCACATCGTCCACTTGGTCAGGACCTTTTTCAACGTGCAGGTTAGAGTTAGGTTTAGGCAACAACACTGGGAATGGTTTGAATGTGTTACTAGAGTGCAGTGCTGTGTAAATTGGTGGTAAAGTGGCCACTTGTTGGGACAGTAAAATTAATTTCAAGTTAGTTAGATTTATCATCAATACCTAATGAGGGAGGAAATAGTGGGTTCAATAGTGAACATGAAGGTCACATTTAAAAATCCAGTGATGGAAGTAGTTAAAGTACTACCACACTGTAAAAAATACTCTGTTACAAGTGAAAGTCCTGCATTGAAAATGTTACTCAAAGCTCCATTGTGTAATTTTTTTAGTTGATTCTTAGCAAAAACCCCTTTGTTCTTTCACAAATATGTGCTCATTCATGTGTAATTACTTCCAACTAATCAAAGTATTCTCGTAAGAGTAGAATCTGCCATTCAGAATCATTCAGAATACATACCAGCGAGTCGTTCGAATGACAGCCGCCATGTTGCGCCTCCATCTTTAAAATACATTAGCCGAAGAGGGACATACATCCGCTTTTCGCGCTTTTACACCCAGTGGCACCATGACGAGTGCCAGGGAAGGGGAGAAGATTACTCCCGACTGCCGGCAGATTTGAAAGCCTTGAGGACATGTAACGGAGTTGCCAAAGAAGTTAAAAAGAGAATTAAAATGACAACGCGACAGGCAAATCAACAAGACCAAAGTTAATATTGGAGTGGCTTTTCCAAGATGGAAAGAGCTCATGAGGAGCAAGGATTTTAAAAAGGGACGCCAAAGTTGCCTGCTTTCTTCTCAACAGGTAATTCTACCTATTTGTGTAAATTCGAAGTTTTATAGTTGCTTGGCTAACTATAGCATGGTTGTGCATAACGCTAGAACGACGTCTAGGATACTTTTCCTCACGTCAATGATGAGAAAGGATTGTCTACCTTGTAACATAAACGTAATCATATGTGTCGTGATTTCCCTGGCAGACAACTCACGTAATGGAGTTGTAACACAGACTAGCTACAGCTAGAACAGCTGTGTGTAAACGATGGAGATACTAAGAGCTTATTTCGGTTTCATTGACATTGTTCATACTGCTCAGAGAAATATATTAAAAACACAAACCTCCGTTGCTTCTCTCCTACTCTGTAAACATTGCCTTACACTATTAATCTTGTACAATATACAGAATAACGATAGCACTGATACTTTACTAACATTAGCTTACATATGTTTGGGAACCTGATAGCAGATGTTAGCAATGAAATGGTACCAAAATAACAAACTATTATTACACTGGAAGAAAAACATACAGACAAAGTCATACTTCTTGGAATAATACGGCCACCGTAGGAGTTAAAACACGCTCGGAATGGGAGGGACTAGAAAGTAATATTCAGGTGGTTGTCATATACAATTTCACCGCTAGATGGGAGAAATTCTTACACAATGTAGCTTTAAGTAAGTCTGTAAGTATCATCAGGAAAATGTAGTAAAAGTATTAAAAGTAAAGAAAAATCCTCCCAATTTAGAAAAGGATCCAAACTGTTGTGTGTTTAATGTTCCAATCATTTCAGCTGGACTTGTAGGCTGTTATATTGTTGGGTAAAATCTTAATTTGTAAATTAACTAGAAACTAAACCTGTCAGATTAATGTAGTGAAGTAAAAAGTCAAGTATAAAGTCACTGTGTGTGCAATTTAAGTGTGACTCGAGTCCGATTCTCAAACTCAAGTCCCTATATCTAGGGCTGTGCAGACCGCCGTTTACTGTAGCTAACACACTGACTATAGAGAACTAGCTCATACAACCACATTTCAAAACATCTGAACTGTCCCTTTAACCTATCTTATGCATAATGTCCTCTGCCGAAAAGATTTCTGACCTCAGACGATTGTGAACAATGAAAACAAACCAGTTTTCAACTATTTCTAATATGTTCTTTCATATCTATTTTTAGACTTGCAAGTGAAAATGCTTTCGTTTTCTGTTGCAACATGTTCTTTGTTTCCATGCATACTTATCCTGGCTCACTTTAACATCTATGACTGGAGAAATCAAATTATTAAACTCCATCTGAATTTTACTTATTGTTTCACCCTAGTTTAATACTGCTTTTATTGTTCTTAATGGCTGTGTCTGTTCTAATTTATATTTTTTTCACTTTATACCGTGTTGTTTTGCCTTGTTGTATATCTTTCTGTTTTTCTGTTGTCTTGTTTTATGCAACATAAGTTATGTGTTGTACTTTGTTTTGTTGTTTTCTGTCTCTGTGACGCGTTATGCTAAGTTTTGTTTTGCTTGTGTTGTTTTTTTGTTTTTTTTGTATTTTAAAAAGCCTTTTTTAACATCAAAGGCAGGGGACTACAGATGAAAAATAGCCGTTTGGCTAATTCTGGCTTTTTTAACCCATGGAAAATCATGTGTTTCATTAATTTGCGCTGTCCCCTTCCATAAATAAACTAAACTCAAATGATTAAACTATAATGAATTTCAGTTTCAATATTTCTGAACAAATTAAACGTTCTTTTAATACAGGACCGACATGACACATCTAAAAATAAAATAAGTGTCATATTTTCTGATGCTGTCAGTATTTATTATTTGGATGTAGACAGACCTTTTTTTTAGGTATGATAGTTAATAATGTACTTTTTACATCTCAGTAAGCAGCTCAAGTTCAGTCATCTTCAGTTAAGTAAGAAATACCAAAATGTTCAGTTTCCATGAATACCAACCATGGCAATACTGTCTGTTGAGTGACATGGCAGCTTGAGTGAGTAGCAAAATCATGAATCCTACTTTCTCCTTCAATTACTATTATTAGTATTATGGTTAATCAAAAAAGTGTGCCAAATAGGATCTAAATGTCGGATACACTGAAGATTTTAAGCTTTATGAATGATACGTTATCACACCGCTCACAAAAACACTTACTTGCATCAGGAGGAACTTACTTTTGAATACTGATTGGATCTTAAAGCTATGGGAGGAAGAGGAATAGTTTGTTCTTTTGTTAGTTATGATTGCCCATGTCCATCTTTCCAAAAAGACTGGTTCTGTAGGTTTTGTTTATGAAATATATCTTTAGTAACAATACAAAACATGGAGATCTATCTTTTTTTTTTTTTTTACAATCCCACAATCGTTGCATCATTAAAAGGTGCTGAAATTACAGTAATATGTCAGTAATAGACCCAAACAATATTTGTAATTCTCAATTTGCTATTCTATTTTAGGGAGTAGTGGATTGAGTGAGTGTTTTGGACAATGCAGTAGAGAATATATTATTATAATTATTTTGTTTTGGGAATTTTGATTGCCCAAAAAATCCATCTTGTGTAAAAGTAGGCTTTGTTAGTTGAGACAAACTAGTAAAGTAGTGTATGAAGATGTTGCAAGACAAAACTAAGCAAACAACCCAGAAGAATTTGGCAGAGAGAGAAACCAGACTGGACTGGCTAGTTTTAAGGCTTGTCAAGCTCAGCAGCGCGTAAACAGGTGTTATGTTGCTCGTAAAATTTGGTTTCTTTTTCCACTAAGGAGCCACACCTTACAGTTAGTTATATATATTGGAAAGAGAAACTAAACTAAACGGGAAAACTGTTGCACGTCCATCTTGAACACATCAAGGTAAGTGTGTCCTGCTTACAGTAAACTGAAACAACTGAAATACACTGTAATATCACTGAAGATATCAGTTCATATCTTATGAGTAGTAATGGGTTTTAGTTGGAATATTCTGCTGTTTGTGTGTTTTTTTTATGTTTGTTTTAGATGGATGCAATATTCAATTTACTTGCGCAGCACAGACTGGAATCTTACTACCTGAAATTTCGTGAGCGTGGTGTGAAGGATGAAAGAGATTTCATTGATGGTGTAACAGATGAAGATTTGAACAACATCGGTAAGTGTAAAGAAATGTGAAAGCACTTACAAGTCTAAAATATTAATTAGATCTTAAAAGGCAACAACCAAAGATTTTTTTTCTCAGTTCTTTAATGTAAACGGACTGTATTTATATAGCGCTTTTCTAGTCTTAACAACTACTCAAAGCGCTTTTACACAGTAGTGGAACCCCTCACACACATTCATACACGTACAAGGTGCCACCTGCTCATCAGGTAAACATTCACAGACATTTAGGGCGTTTTCACACCTGAAAGTCCGAACCAAGGTCCGGACCAAGGTTCATGTTTTTGTTCCATTGTAACATTTGATCCGGTAAGTTTTGGTTTCACACTGCAGTTATGCAAGCGCACTAAAGATCTCTACGTGACTAAACTACGTCCTGCCGTCATCACATACGTGAGCTGCGTCTCCAGATACTTCTAATTGATTGGTTTGTAGACGGGCTTCCCCGTCCTCTCGTCTCCTCTCTCTGTGTCGGAGTTTTTTCAGCTGACTGCTGCTCTCCTCTACTGACTGCTGCTCTCCCCTACTGACTGCTGCTCTCCCCTACTGACTGCTGTTCTCTCCTACTGACTGCTGCTCTCTCCTACTGACTGCTGCTCTCCCCTACTGACTGCTGCTCTCTCCTACTGACTGCTGCTCTCTCCTACTGACTGCTGCTCTCTCCTACTGACTGCTGCTCTCCCCTACTGACTGCTGATCTCCTCTACTGACTGCTGCTGTCCTCTACTGACTGCTGCTCTCTCCTACTGACTGCTGATCTCCCCTACTGACTGCTGCTCTCCCCTACTGACTGCTGCTCTCTCCTACTGACTGCTGCTCTCTCCTACTGACTGCTGCTCTCTCCTACTGACTGCTGCTCTCTCCTACTGACTGCTGCTCTCCCCTACTGACTGCTGCTCTCTCCTACTGACTGCTGCTCTCTCCTACTGACTGCTGCTCTCTCCTACTGACTGCTGCTCTCTCCTACTGACTGCTGCTCTCCCCTACTGACTGCTGCTCTCTCCTACTGACTGCTGCTCTCTCCTACTGACTGCTGCTCTCCTCTACTGCCGCGGCTCTTTGTGTTTTGTTGTGTTGTTGAGAAACAAGACACGGGAACTTTCTTTCTGGAGAATTTATTCAGAGACAAACGGAAACCTACACTGTACATTTACTACCACTTAACAAATAAACTGCTGATGTATTCTCAGCTCTGATAGCCGAAAGCTGTCTGCTCTGAGCTCATTCATCGTCACTCTCACTCTCTCATGTAGCCTACACACTAAGCACCAAGTTATTCCTTAAAGGAGCTATTCCCCGGTCTTGTAACACAAGGAGAGCCTGCCAGAGCTTCTTGTATTTGGTCCGAAAGTCCGAACTATCCAAAAAATGCTTTCACACTGTAAACGAACCGGACCATGGTTCAGTTTGGTCCGGACCGAGACCACCTCTTTTTATCTGACCAAAATTTGGTCTTTTGATCCGGACCGTGGTCCAGGGGAGGTTTCACACCTCTAATTTTGGTTCGGATCAAACTAAAAAGTCCGAAAGTCCGGACCAAATGAGGTATGTGTGAAAACGCCCTTACACTCCGATGCGCAACTCGGGGTTCAGTGTCTTGCCCAAGGACACTTCGACATGGGACTGCAGGGCCAGGGATCGAACCACCAACCTTCCGATTGGCAGGCTCTACAACTGAACCACAGCCACCCCTGTGAAGATATGAACTTTGGTCTTAAACATAAAAATACACAGATTTTCAGTATTTGCATAGACTATGCTTAAACATATGCAGTAAAAAGTAGTAATATAACCAAAAGTCAGTTTAATTTATCCTCCAAAAAATTACTACGAAAGCCACTCATAAGTTTGGAATATTTATTTCTTTTGTAGGCTAATTATAGAGCTTAAATTCATTTGTTTAACGCTATAATGGATATTTCAAGTAATGGTCCAAATAAAACAGTTTGCTATATTAAAATGTACAATTAAAATAATCACACATATTTCCAAACAGGATTAAGTCAGGTGGAAAGGAATCGTTTTTCGACCATGAAAGACTATATTCGCAGACTCAGAGCTCCAGCGGCTGCAATGTCTGTGAAGAAGTCGTTGGAGTCCTTCTGTCTGCAGTACACGTACCCCAAATGCCCTGAACCAAAATATATCAGAGGTAAGAAATTAACCTAATTTATTAAATATTCTTAAGCTTTTTTTCCACTAAACTTTTTGATTTCAGAGTGTAAGCAATCGGCAAAAACTGTGTAAAAAAAAAAAAAATAATAATTAGAAGCAGCCTTTTTTATATTCTCTAGACATGCCCAATATAATCAGATTTGTCATCATCAAATGTGACATATCTGAATAGCAAAACAGCGGCAGCAGCCGGGGGCGGTGACAAAACTCCGCTGTCAAGTCGTCCAGTTTCCAGACATTTCCAGCAGCCTTCAGGCTGAACAGGAAGTGACAGAAACACTCACATCCTGTTAGGTCAGATTCTGATTTAATAAAATGTTATCAGACCCATATATCAGCTTGTACACAAGTCTCAAGTTGTTTTTATTATGACAGAGTAGCTGTCTACATGCGATCTGTTGCGGATTTTAATTAACAACACACTGTAGATGATCCATAATCTGAACAAATTTAGTCTCTCTGACTTCTAAATGTAACTATCAGCCACACATTTGGTTTGTACAGAATAAGCCTTTAAATCAGACAAATAGCAGTTAAAATCCCTCCAATTCAAAATCAATGTTGAGTCGATTCTGTACCAAAGTTAGATCAGCTGAGTGGCCGGCATTTCCCAGCATGCCCTGGGTCCGCCTGGGTCTTGCAGTCGGTGAAAAGCAACTGCGCTGCCTGCGTCTCAAACCTGCGGCCGCCTTGATCTCGTGAGGTTATCATTGCCCACGTGTGCATGACGTCAGAGCAAGTCGGGATCAAGTCGGACACAAATCTAACCGGCATGTATTGGGCGGCGATCGCAGGTGATCGATTCTGCGCAGATCTGGCTCATCTCGAACGAGCCTAATATTAGTGACGAGTCAATATTTGACACTTCCTGTTTTATTTTGATACTCAGACTGTGTCTCCTTTCAGGTTGCCTCACTCTGTAGCTGTGTTGGAAACCGTTCCCTATCATGGAAATAGTGCACTATATAGTGTGTTCGCCATTTTGTAGTGGTGTTCGAATTCTCCGCGGTTAATTTCATTCACTACATAGTCCACTATAAAATACCCACAATGCACAGCTAATTTGTGTGTACATACGGTGTAGCCTACATTTTACTCCTGTATACTACAATGCAATGTAAATTGTTATTTTATACCACTAACAAGGCTCACCACAGTTCAATGGTAGCATCAGGGGTGATTCTAGGATCTGACCTTTGGGGTAATGAGCAGTTGATAGCAGTTAAGCTAGGGGGGTCCGGGCATGCTCCCCTGTAAGATTTTTTTTTTTTTTAAACCCTTAAATTATAACTTCTGGTGAGTTTTGAGGTTAAGAAAGAGACAGATTGAGACATGCAATTATGACAAACTATCAACAGATTCAAGGCATCTGCTGTGAAAAAAGATGGCAACTACAAAGCATGATTATTGCAGCACATACCTTGAACTGGTAAAATAAGCCTTAAAATATTTTTAGACAGGATTATTCATGTTTTTTTCTGCTGTTTCTTTTTCATTTGCATCATTGATAGAAACTGATATGGTTATACAGGGTTATGATGAATAATCTAATCTAATAATGCCTCTGAACCAGATGGGGAAAATCCATCATCTCTTTTTCTTAAGAGCCTGGGCCTGATAATAAAAGCATTTACTCTTATACAACAACTACATTATATGATAAGTAAGACATCAATAAATCTCAGAAGACCAACTTTAATGATTATTATGCAATACAGGAAATAAATCAGAGTGCCAATGAATAATATGTATCATATGTATATGTATATATCAATGGAAGTCGAATATCACAATAAGCAATGAACGAATAATGAATGAATACAACCTAAATTCAGTTGTATAATATATAAGTGTTTTCGCCTGTACAATATATGTCCACTTTCTCACCTGGTTGTTCCAGGTCACTCTCTTTGTCCACTCTCTCTCCATCCTGCTCTCTCTCTCTATCCCCCTCCCTCCGTCATATCACTGACAATCACATACAAAACATTTTGTAATCAACTAGAAAATAATCTTCAAATAAAAGAGAAAACAAAACACAGTAGTCCTACTATATATGTCTTATAGGCTACCTAGCTACCTATCTTGCTCTCTCTGCCCTTCTCCCTCTCTATTCTCCTCACTCCTTTGTGCTGTCAACCAGAAGGCAAATGTAATCAACTAATCAACAGAGAATGTTCAAGGTTCAAGGTAAACTTTAATATCCACAAATAGGAAAGTCACCATTACACACTCCATCGTTATACAGCCTACTGCATAACATTAAAAATATAAATACAAAATATGAAAAGACAGAAAACAAGGACAAGACAGACAAGGCAGGAAAAACATTTAGGAAACATATACATACATGACAAGCATGTATTTAAAAGTTGAGTGTTGATATATACAGTATGCTCATAGTTTAAGATGCCTAAGATCTTATAAGTCTGTTATTGTGCAGTCTAATTGCTTAGGCACAAAAGACTTGCTGTACCTTGTAGTCTTAATTTTCCTTTGCAGGAGTCTGCCACTTGACCTGTTGCTTCTTAGAAAATTCTGATGAAGAGGGTGGGTTGAATCATTTAGAATTTGTTCTGTCTTTTTTAAACTAAGGTCATTGTACAGTTGAGCAATTCCAATGATCTTACTGGCTGTTTTGACTATTCGTTGCAGTTTCTTCTGATCCTTAATATACATGTTACCAAAGGCATAAATAAGGCCAAATGATAAGACACTCTGCAAGAGAGCTTTGTAAAACATCTGAAGAATACAGCGGTCTATTCTAAAATTATTGAGTTTCCTTAGAAAACAAATCCTCTTCTGCAACTTTTTGGACTTGTTTTGTGCACATTCTTTAAATGTCAGTTTATTGTCTATTTCAACACCCAAATATGTGTATGTTGTAACCCGCTCTACCACCACACCATTTATATTTGAAGGTGGAACTATAATTCCCTTTTTATTAAAATCTATGGTCATCTCCTTTGTTTTCTTCGCATTAACCACAAGGAAATTATCTGTACACCATTTAGTAAAACCCTGCACCTCCCTCTCAAAACCCTCTAGGGATGCAATATTAGACTTTACAAAACCCAATAATGCTGTATCATTATAAGTGTGGTCTGAGGAGGTTGCTTGGCAGTTATTGGTGTATAAAGTGTATAGAATAGGAGACAGAATTCACCCTTGTGGTGCCCCTGTATTTATGGCTTTTAACGATGAGACACACAAGTTGAATTTGACTTGTTGACTATGGTTCGTCAAAAAGTCAAAAATCCACAAAAATAATCTTGGGTTAACCCCGAGGTGTACCAGTTTTTTTTTTTACCATCAGGTGGGGTTCGATTTTTTGAAGGCACTGCTGAAGTCTATGAACACAATCTTGACAAGACTCTGTGCCTGTTCAAGGTGCTCATATGTGTTGTTTATCAGGGTCAGCAGTGCATCTTCAACCCCTCTGTCTGCACGATAAGCAAATTGGTTTGGGTCTAAGGATGGTGTGACCTCACATAAAAGCTGTTTCAAGATAATTTTTTCAAAACATTTGATTGCTCTGGATGTTAGGGCAACAGGGTCATTAAGTTCCCTAGGTTTATTGTTTTTGGGTACGGGCACAATCAAAGATTTTTTTCCATACACAAGGAACTACACCAGTGTCTATTGACAGCTGGAACAGCCTTTGAAATGTATCATGTAGGCTACCAAAGGTTATAAATTCCCCTATTTATAACATATGTGAATATAGGGTTGCATTGGAATAATGTTAAAGACTTATCTTATACTTTCTCACCTGAACCTGGCTGTTTTCTTTTAAAAAAGAAATGTATATCCATCTTTGGGGAAACAGACTGTGGGTCAGGGTTTGTTGTTCCAGTGTTTCAGTTCTGATATAAATGAGTCTAATGATCCGTCAGGTCGAATTATTTTTCATGTTCCCCAAAGTTATCTGCGGAGACTGAACAGTAGACTGAGGCCCCCACCAATCACAGACATAGCCTACTCCTTCAGGGAATCACAGATAGGATGTTAACTTTTTTTTTATTTATTTTTATTATGGCTGTTGACTTTAGGCTACAACTGAGCTGAGCCTGTCATCATTGATCCTATTCCATCGCTAAAATCAGGTTTGCAAAAGTAATAAGGTTTGAGCACTAAAGGATTTCACAAAATCACAATGATAAGGACTTTATTTTTCAGGGGGGCTGAGAGGATATTTAGGGTGGTGCTTCAGCACCCCTAATAATAGCTAGGCGCCGCCTATGGGTAGCATAATGAGGGTCCCTACATGTAAACCGAAGCATCGAGAACGTTGTAAGTGTACAGACAGTTTATTAAAAAGATAGATTATAAAGACAGTAGCGTTCATGTTTACATGCGGGCGGCATCTTGGGAAAACAGTCATGAGCAGTCGAATCATTAACGCTGTGTTTGAGCTATGTTACTGGTTACTGGTTGCACGGGGTTCGTCGTTCGACTGCTCATGACTGTATTCCCAAGAACGCCTGTATACGAGAACGCTACTGTCTTTCTAAACTATCTTTTTAATAAACTGTCTGTACAATTACAAAGTTCTCAATGCTTTGGTTTACATATAGGGACCCTCATTATGCTACCGTGGAAGTGTGGTGCTATTTTGACCCTTGTCAATGGTATAGAAATAGCGATTTGTTTTTACTTTCCAAGTGCCCCAAATACTAGCGTTGTAAGGTAATCAGCGGTTCGCGCTAGCTTGTTTCAGGCTACAAACACATTCGATTAGCATGAAAACACATCCCAGGGAATGGTCGACTCTGTACATGTGTTATTAACCCCTAGGTTCGTTTTGCACCGGAATTGTCCTTTAAGTCCATCCTATGACAGACCTGACAGGCGAGGGCTGGCGCCTGGGTATAGCATGCAGCACACAGGACATGACACAGTATTGTGTGCAGTATCATTGTATCCCACATGCCATTTTATACTTTTACCATGGTCATTTCAAATTTGCAGATATGGATCCCGCACATAACACAGTTGAAGATTTAATGTTGAGGATCTGTCACCTTGAAAGTGTAAATCAATCCAAAGGGGTCTGTCTCTACACAGTGGATGGAATGCCTTTGACAGATGATCCCTTCTTCAACACATGTAAGCTAGATTCTAGGTCTTTATTCAGTGTGATAATGCACCACAGTTAAGGACTTTTCAACAGTTATTAGGCCTTTATATAAGCTTGTCTAATTGTTCTACAAAGAAAATTATCATCAGAATAATTTGGAATGTTCTCTCGCCACATGAAAACTAATATACCAAGTGGCTTTGGAAAAAGGAAAGCAAAACAGAAATCCACCCTGTGACTTCTGTAAAAGCTCAGCAACAAAATAGGTAAAGTGTTTGTTTTGTTCACCTACAGGGTCTTTAAAAGACAGACATATTGAAAATAAGGATGTAATCTATGCCATATTCACACCAAAGGAGAACCTGAGAGCAGCTCCTCACATGCTGACGCGAGAGGTTACTGAAACCTACGAGACTGATACAGTTCGATGCCACATCATGCTCAAGGTAAGTTTATGTACAGTACTGTAGGGAATTTCTTCCTCTTAACTAAGCAGCATCGAAGACTTCTGGATATAATAAAATGGCTATCAGTTGTAAATATTGCTTCTTTTGTCTGAACCGGAGGTGTTAAAGTTAACCTAAATACTTTGATTTTTCATCCCTGCTGCTTTTCCTTTTGTATAAGTAAAAGATGTTAAAATCTTTGTAGATATTTGTGAATTATCGTGATTAGGTGGTGTGGGAAATGTGAACAGTGTTTGTTAAATTGTATAACCTGGTGTTTTGTATTCCATTTGCATTGAATTCTGTTATTCATTTAGTGTTCTATCTACCTGCCCAGGGAGAAATAGCGAAAAATAGCAATTGTGCTAAAACCTGGTACAATGCATCTCCTCATTTTTATAAAAGGTTAATGTTCAATTGTGCACTGTCCCTGTCTAAACTTCCTAGGTGTGAACTACTTAATATGGAGGAAATATTTATTCATAATTCAAATTGAAAGTTCAAAGAGAAATTGAAAGTCCAAAGAGAAAACGAAGCGAGATCAAATTAAAATTATATTTTTTTTTAATTTTCCATTGATCAAATTAAAAATATATATATATTTTTTTAATTTTCCATTTGGCTTTTCCATTTGGATTTAATATTTGGCTTTTCGATTTCCATTTAACATTGGCTTTTAATTTGGACTTGATACATGTCAATGTAAATGAGGAGGCGTGGCCCAAAGGCTGGTGGGAGGGTCTGAAACAAAAGGGGTGCATAGGCACCTTATGAACAGCAGGGGGGGCTGACTGCTGGGGAGCACACTGTTGAGCATCTGTCTGCAGCTTGGCCACCAGGCTGGCTTATCCTCTTATTTCACATGATAGAAACTGATGATGTAGGCTAAACACAAACCACATTTCATGCAACAACAGTGAAGTTTTCATGTAGATACTATAATTGGGCCCGTGTTAGTGAGGACTAGATTAGGACTGTATTTAAAGCTGATTCTGGTTTCCAACTTCGCCCCAGGTGTGTCTGTTTAAAACACGGACGGAGACAACTTCTCTCTTTTGATGTTTCACACACACACACACACACACACACACACACACACACACACACACACACACACAATCTCAACCGGGTAGTCATCGTCCGAACTGCGACCTCTCACTTTTTTCTCCGGGTGGTGCGCGCGGTGTGAGGTGCGTGTCCGCGCTATTCTACGACAACAATAACTCCTGATTGACGGCCTTTTGTACAGCCCGTGTATGCTACTTTTTCGTTCATTTGATTTCCGATTTTGAAACAATATCCAAATTTGATAAATGGGTCATTTTAAACCTTGTTAATATTGATGACAATGGGTTCAAATGGAAAACGTGTGTGAAATAGCAGATGGAAATTATAAAAAAGCAATCGATTCTATAATCTAGATCGGGAGTTTGCCGTAGCTGCAGCAGTAAACAACTGGAAACTTTTTACAATTTTTGTCTATTTCACCACTAAATTCACTATTGAGACTTTTTTATGCGAGCAATTAACTGTGTAGAGTTTGAATATGGACAGTTTTACAAACATTGATGGCCAACTGCACATTTTCTCCGATGTTGTCAGAAGCTTCAGTCTGACGGGACAGCCAGCTGCATGGTGGCGGCCGGGATCGCCTCCCTGCTGGCCGGCCAGTGATGCTCACAGACACCGCTGTCAGCTAGAAGTCTCTCAATAGAATCATGGACAAGTTTATTTCCTGAAATATGGCTCGTTTTCACAACACATTGTCATCAATATTAACAAGGTTTAAAATGACCCATTTTTCAAATTTGGATATCGTTTCAAAATCGGAAATAAAATGAACGAAAAAGTACACGGGCTGTACAAAAGGCCGTCAATCAGGAGTGATTGTTGTGAGTACATGTCGGAGAATAGCGCGGACATGCACCTCACACCACTGTTTTAAACAGACACACCTGGGACGAAGTTGGAAACCAGAATCAGCTTTAAATACAGTCCTAATGTAGTCCTCACTAACACGGGCCCAATTATAGTAACTACATGAAAACTTCACTGTTGTTGCATGAAATGTTGTTTGTGTTTAGCCTACATCATCAGTTTTTATCATGTGAAATAAGAGGCTAAGCCAGCCTGGTGGCCAAGCTGCAGACAGATGCTCCTCAACAGTGTGCTCCCCAGCAGTCAGCTCCCCCTGTTGTTCATAAGGTGCCTCTGCACCCCTTTCGTTTCAGACCCTCCCACCAGCCTTTGGGCCACACCTCCTCATTTACATTGACATGTGTCAAGTCCAAATGAAAAGCTAATGTTAAATGGAAATTCAAAAGCCAAATATTAAATCCAAATGAAAATCCAAAGTTAAATTGAAATTCAAAAGCCAAATATTAAATCCAAATGGAAAAGCCAATGTTAAATTGAAATTCAAAAGCCAAATATTAAATCCAAATGGAAAAGCCAAATGGAAAATTAAAAAAAAAAAAATAATATTTTTAATTTGATCAATGGAAAATTTAAAAAAATAATATTTTTAATTTGATCTCACTTCGTTTTCTCTTTGGACTTTCAATTTCTCTTTGGACTTTCAATTTGATTTATGAATAAATATTTCCTCCCTAACTTAGAGGACGGCGCTTTTAATTCCCTTTGATTTACTTTTTCCCTTTATCAGTTTTGCAAGTGAGAATTTCAGGGGTGGTACTGTATAGACTGGTGTACATACCTAAGACACCAATAATTACACACATCCACCAGCAAGTGGTGCTATAATTTTCTATTTTGAATATTTGATCTAGGGAGACTTTGAGGTGACAGTGAATTTGGCAAGCGACACAATAGCTAATTTGAAGAACAAGCTCGCCAATGAAAGTGGAATCCCAGGACATGTTCTTCATTACAAGTATGTCAGAAATATTGTATTCCATAAATAGTATGGCTTTTGATCTAAATAGTGATACTGATTCGGATGTGCTTATCTATATTTTCAGAGGCGGACATGGTAGTGGCGACACATTGGAAAGTTGTGGGATCTCAGATGGGTCGACCGTGCACTTCTCCCTGTCCACGTTTCCTGAAGACGTTTCAGACCACAACGAATTCTTCATCGATGATGTTGTGCCCTCAGTGCAACAAACCCCCAAAGGAATCAGTGTCTTCTTGTCTTCACTTTATATCATTGTAAGCACAGTTTCATGATATATCTGTTTGAAATGCGGATCTATTTATTTTTTACGTAATTGTTTATCTCCCACCCTGCCACATATTGATTTATTGCGCACACATGCAGTTCAGACAAACAGCAGTGTGTGTGTTTGTTTTTTGGCATCAAAATTGGACAAACTTTTCAAGAAAGGAACTACAAACTCTTTACAGTGTTTAACTCTTTTAGATGCTCTTTCCCCTCTGTATGTGCCCAATGTAGTTTGTAATTGTTTTGATATTTTCCACTACAGAAAAATAGGGGTCTAGGACTTGGAAACAAAACTCTCATTGCATACGTACGCAAACTGACTGGATGTAACCCTCTGGCCCAAAGTTTGTATCAGTTCCTCTGGAGGAATGAGGTCATATCCAGGAATCAGAAGGTATGCAAGATCACTTTCATTACCTTTTTCTCATGAAAATAAAAAGGCGCCTTATAAATAAAGGTATTTGCATGGACCACTTTTTCAGCAGTGAAATGGAATTAAGTACATTTACTCCATTGCTATACTTCAGTACAAATGTTGAGGTACTTGTATTGCACTTGAGTCTTTTCATGCCACTTTCTACTTCTACACCGCTACATTTCAGAGAGAAATATTGTACTTTTTACTCCACTACATTCATCTGACTTTTACTTTACAAGTTAAGACTTTTGCACACAAAACACATGTAGTTTATAAAATCTGATGTTTTATTCTAAAGTAAACTAGCCAACAATATAACGGCCTACAAGTCCAGCTGAAATGATGAGACCATTAAACACAAAACGGTTTGGATCCTTGGTAGCGCTTCAAATTGCGGCTCAGTAATAAGATGGTAATAGTGGGGTAACAGTGTGATAATAAAGAGGTAATATATAGGTAATAACATGTAATTACCAAAGTAATAAGTAGGAAAGGGTTCGATAATAACCATATGTATATCTGGGTAATGGTAATATAGTTATATTAATATTGTAATAACATGGTAATAATAGGGTAATATATGTTGATGTTTTCACAGTATTATAGGCTACTATCGGCGTAATACCTTCCAAATTAGATAAAACTTCTTGGAAATTCATCCACCCTTTATGTTCCAAACATTTCGCTTTTGTTTCAAGGTAATTTCTTTTTTTTACAAATTACATGTTTAATCTTGTGACTTCTTACCTGGAAACACATCTGGTAGTTTCTGTGTAATTTCCATTAATCAGTGCCACAAAATGCAAAACTGCCCATTTCAATTGTATTACATGGTAATATTAGAATAACAGGTGTAGAGATTACCTGGAAATGCTTCTGGTAATTTATGTGTAATTTCCATGAATCAGTGCCGCAAAATGAGAAACTGCCTGTTTCTATTGTATTACATGGTAATATTGGGAGTGCTAGGGAGCTTGGGGATACTAGGGAGGCTGCTAGCTAGCCGGGGCTCAGGGAGGCTGCTAGCTAGCCGGGACTCAGAGAGGCTGCTAGCTAGCCTGGATTCAGGGGGGCTGCTAGCTAGCCGGGACTCAGGGGGGCGGCTAGCTAGCCGGGGCTCAGGGAGGCTGCTAGCTAGCCGGGGCTCAGGGAGGCTGCTAGCCAGCCGGGGCTCAGGAGGGCTGCTAGCCAGCCGGGGCTCAGGAGGGCTGCTAGCTAGACGGGACTCAGGGGGGCGGCTAGCTAGCCGGGACTCAGGGGGGCGGCTAGCTAGCCGGGACTCAGGGGGGTGGCTAGCTAGCCGGGACTCAGGGAGGTTGCTAGCCATCGGGGAATTTGAGAGGCTGCTAGCCAGCCGGGGATCAGGGAGGCTCCTTGCTAGCCTGGATTCCGGGAGGTTGCTAGCTAGCCCGGGGTCAGGAGAGCTGCACGCCAGCCCAGGATCAGGAGGGCTGTACGCCAGCCCAGGGTCGGGAGAGCTGCACATCATCCCAGGGTCAGGAGAGCTGCACGTCAGCCCAGGGTCAGGAGAGCTGCACGTCAGCTCGGGAACAGAAGGGTTGCACGCCAGCTCGGGGACGCTAGGGAGCGAGGACTCTGGGGTGAAGAGCGGGGCATGGCGCCGGGAGCCATAACGTCCTTTTCCCCGTCTTCGACCTCTGTGGGTGCAGGTGGGTTCGGCCGGGCGGACATCCTCAAGGGACTGCTGGTTGGGCGCGTATACTGAGCAGGTTGCATGGGTGTTAACAAGCAGGCTGGTGGGTGAGTCACTGGAAGTGGTTTGTAAGAAATGCTCTAGCCACTTCTTAAATACATCTAGCTGGGGAACAAAGTGACTCACCCAGGGCCTCTCCGAAAACCAATGCCGCTGAATGGCGAGCCTCTCCAAGAGAGGAGAATACTGGTCTGGCGAAGAGCAAAAAAGGCTCTGCACAGTCTGGCCGAACTCTAAAACCTTCTCCTTGAATAGAAGCTCCTCCGCTGGGTCCATGATGGTCAGATTGTTAATGTGTTGGTTAGCGGGACATAGAGGACCCAAATGCAGGGAGAGGCAGGCAGGCAGGAGATGGTTTGAACTTCAGGATTTAATATAACAAAAAACGGCAGTACAGAGACTGGAAAAACTCACAAAGTCACACAGGGAGAAATCAAAAAAGCAACGGCAACAGGCGATAACATGCACAGGCTGACGGGCAAAACACAGGCAGCAACAAACACAAAACGGACGCGAACGGATACAAAACAATCTGAGACCAGACAAAGGAAACACAGGAGCTAAATAAACTAGGTAACGAGAAGACGCAAGACAGGTGACACCAGGGCTGGGGGAACAGGTGGAGCACATCAGACAATCACACAGGAGGGAAACCAAGGGACGTAAAACTTGACATGACAAGACAGAAAACAGACTCAAGACAGACTTTTATCAAAATAAAACAGGAAACAGAACATAAACAGGGAAATGCCCAACAGAAAAATACACCACAAAATATACACAGACCACAATACACAACACAGGATAAATTACCAAGACAGGGAACAGAAAAATACAGAATACATATACAAAAACAGGAAACAGCAACAGAAATATACAAACAGGTAACAGAAATGTCCAAAACCAAAACAGTAATTACCAATTTTAAATTCCAAGAAGTTCTATCTAATTTGGAAGGTGTTATGCCGATAGTAGCCTATAATACTGTGAAAACATCAACATATATTACCCCATGTTATTACAATATTAATATAACTATATTACCATTACCCAGATGTACATATGGTTATTATCGAACCCTTTCCTACTTATTACATTGGTAATTGCATGTTATTACATCTGTTCACCTAACCCTAACCCTCTGTACAACTTCTTATCACCTTATTACCCCAGTATTACATCTTATTACTGTGATGTATTACCTAGTTATTACTTTGGTAATTACATGTTATTACCTATATATTACCTCTTTATTATCCCACTGTTACCCCACTATTACCATCTTATTACCGAGCCGTAATTTGAAGTGCTACCATTTACACTTTCTAAAATGTGAGGATTTTTCTGCATTGAGTACTTTTACTTTTAATACTTTAAGTACATCTTCCTGATGATACTTGCATCCTTTTACTTAAGGAACAATTTCAATGCAGGAATTCTACTTTTTTATTTTCATTTTTTTTTAGTATTTTTTACAGTGTGGTATTAGTACTTTTTACTTGAGTAAAGGATCTGAATACTTCTTCCAGAACTGATCGTTTTGAAGTGTTTTGAAGGTTTGAGTACATTCACATTAACACTGCATTGTTTTTAAACTGAAGCATCATTCATTTTGTTTCATTATTTGGCTTGAAATGTTATTGTCTTCATGTTGTCATGGTTTCGGTGTTTTGCTTTGTATTTTGTTCCATTTCTATTACCTGTATTATTGATTAGTGTTTGCCTTTGTCTCTTGTTAGATCGTTTTTTTATCCGTTCGTGTCTGTTAGTATGCTCACTCTGTGTGTCTGTATCTTCCCTGCGCTCTTTGTGTTCCCGCTTTTGATAACCTGTTCTTTTGTTTGACCTTGATTCTGGACTTAGTTTTTTGCCTGCCTCAGTTTGTACCCCTCATGCAGTCTGTTTTGCATTTTTTGTTCGTATTTGCTTCCTGCAAATAAATCATCGTGTGCAACCTTTTCCTGCCTGCCTGCCTGTCTCATCTCTGCGTTTGGGCCCACTTTTCCCTGCCTCCGCGTAACACATTTTTCTATTCCTGTAGATCGCAGTGGTTGAAGGCTTGTACATGCTCTTTAGAGAGCTTTTGCCAACGCTTGGAACAAAACGTGGAGACAGGATCATTGATGACCTTGATGTCTTTGAGTATTCAACATACTGCTGGGCACACCTCTTATCTGAAGCAAAGGTATTTCTACATTAGTTTGGAGGCAGAATCGAAATTCACAGAGGTGATGAGGCAATTGAGGAAATTTTGAGCGTCAAACACTTCATTTCTTGCATTCTGATACATTTTAATGCAGCGATTTATGGTGAAAACATCTTTTTTCATGTAAAGTAAAATACAGGTGACAATTCAAAATATAAAAATATAATGTAATGCAGTAAGGGGGCTTTTACTAATAGTGCATTCGGATCAGGGACCTGGAACGTATCAGAATAGATTTGACCCCAAGTCCAGTTCGTTTGATTAGTGTGAACATGATCCATGCCAAGTCCACTTGAAAAGGTGTTTTTAGTACAGTTCATGTGTTCTCCCGTATGGTTCGCATTCATCAATGTACAATATAAATGTGCAACGTATCTTACGAAATATGACCATTCTATTTAACGACTGCGGTCGCAGTTTGAAACGTGGTTAATATTGTGAAACAGAACTATTTGTTTAGGTTTAGAAAAATATCACAGATTGGGTTAAAATAAATGTGGGATGTAGTTACATACTTGTGTACATGACTTGAAAAATAACAACATTGACTTTAGGTTTCCCAGGGGACATGAACAGTGGTGTCTTGGGTGAAAGTCCTGTGTATGTTTGACTCATCCCTTCTCCCTACGCAGAATTTGTCGCTCTTTAAACTAAGTCACCTTACTTTCTATTTTACTCCCATCATAATAACTATGGGCACTAGAAGTCGCTGCATAACAACAAATTCCAATATGTGTCATAAAAAGCTGCGCCTTCTAGCTCACGATTACGTTAGTTATCAACTAATGATTGTTTACTATTTTTGTAGGTATAAGTACGAACACTGAAGTGAACTGAATACAAAAATGTTAAAGACTTCCAGTTGAGTGTTACTGCCTAATGCCCCTTGTTTATCCTTATTTTCATAGAAAGAAACGTCAGACCACGAGAACTACGCACCATTTTCTCTGATGTCTGAAGAAGGCAGCCGTTTCTGTGATCCAGTCACTCTACCTGGAATACCAGGTGTTTTTGAAAGAGCAGTTGTACTTCAAAAAATCAAAGGTAAAAGTAAAATGTCTTATGGTTTAAAATTAACCTTCCAACACATTTTCAAACAATTGATGTATTTTGAGTGGAATTAAGGTTGTTGTTATTGTAGTTTTGACCATTTTCCTCACCAAGTTAATTGCTAATATGTGTGGATGCAGTTTCACTGTAACAAAGTCCAGTATGCCAAGTAAGCCAAGCAGTTGGGCAGGGACAAAAATCACAGAACCAGTTCATCTAAACTCCTAATGTGATAGAGATAACATAACAAAGGTTATTGTAGCTAGCCTGGTTGACACCAGACCCTTCTCAGTTGTAACTGAGAGTGAGTCTGGGCAGTGGTGTAGTGGTCCCTGGAGAAGTGGGTATACTCTCAGTTTTCACCTTTTTTTTTTTTTTTTTTTTTTTTTTTTAAAGTAGTCCAGAAAAAAGCCCTGTTTTAGAAACAGTGACATGTAAGACTATGATTTAGTTTACCCAAAAATCTGTCATTTCTACTTGCTCACTATTATAAAATGATCATGACTTGATTAGGAGCAGTTTGTAGTTACTACTGGTCATACAAGCAGCCTGGATGAATGTAAAATGTATTTATCATGAGGCAAACATGGTGTTATCTCTTCTCCTCTAAATGTGCAGTCATATTGCCACTGGCAATTTGCCAGTAGTTTAAAATAATGATTCATTTGGAAACCACCTTAAAACTTACCTCAGAATTATGTCTTCCATCAACTGGGGTGGCACACCGCCGCTTGTGTTATTTCTTCAGCTGTTGTTTGGTCTGCTGCCGTTATCGTAGTCAAGTGGCACCGGCACCTGAGGGTTTTTTTTGTTTTTTTTCACTGGCACCTGAGGTATTAGCGATATTTTCCTCGGCATGACCCGCCCTACTCTGCCTCTGATTGGCTCATCAGTCCTCATGCCTAAAGTTAACCAATCTAATCAGTGAAAGCAGCTAGTACCAGCCAATTAGAGGCAGAGGAGGGTGGGTCATGGCTTCACTATCCTTGAGGAAAAAATGGGCAATCTGGCTCACAGATATTACTGAATGGTGCGCATCAGGGGGGATTTAGAAGTGGGTATACGCAAAGCTGACTGAAAAATAAGTAGGTATACGCCGTATACCAGCGTATACCCTGGACTACACCACTGGGTCTGGGAAAGGTTCATTGACAGTTCATTTCCAGATGGGCGTCACCAACGGACGCCGCTCAAATGCCTCTGGGTGCATTGGATAGTCCTTCAACCAATCAGACCAACGATCCGGGTGACGCTGCGCTTCGGTAGCCGTCATGTTGAATGTAAACAAAAATCTGCTCGCCATCGCTGCACTATCGTCGTCGCGTAAAGCCCGCCTCAACGGTTGTGATTGGTGTAAATCCCGCCTCAGTGGTTGTGATTGGTGCCTCGATTTTGGGGACATTGGAAATAGGTTTGAATCATGGATGTATTAAGAGAACTTTGAATGGGCTCTTCGCCAGACTGACTTGCAGAGCAAATCTCAAATTTGCCAGAAGTTCGTCAGGGTTTACCCAGGCTAGATTATAGCTGCAAGCAGCGATAAACGGGCCCTCGCCCCTCCCAGCATGTTGGGGGTACTGGCCGATACCATAGGCACCGATTTATGTTTTCCTCCGTGGGTGCTCACGGGCATGCCCTATAAAAAAAACTATTATAAGAACCTTAGGAAATGGACAGCGGCCGACACGAACGCACACACCTATTAACTCGATTATAAAGCCGTAAAGTAGGCTATCTTCCAACTCAGGACAACGCCACTTCTCACAGATACAGATAGGATTAGAGATGAGAAGTTTCACTGACACATCACGATCAGCTTCGTGGGAAATTTAGGATTAATGCCACTGACATAACCAATCACACTATGATGGATGCTCCACTTAGCACCAACTGCAATGTTTAATTTTAAATGAATGTAGCCTACTGGCAGTCTGGCACACGTGGGTGCTGGCTGATACCCGGTTGCTTATGTGACGCTAGTGAACACATACTAATTATATGTTATGTTGCTGTGTATCATGTGTAGACCACACTATTAAAATTTAATGTAAATCGGATGTTTGTCTCATAAGGCTGACTTCCTGTTGCCAGCAGGTGGTGCTATGACTGTGACTCAATATGGGCATATTTATGTCTCCAGGTCTGGACTCTTATCATGCGTGCAAAGTTTCAGGCAGATTGGACTATGTAAAGGTACAACAGCTTCCTGTGTTATGGCGAAACGCACAAAATGGCCACCACGCCAACATCGTCCTAGGAAAACCCAAGCTTTGCAATTTGGCAGACTGAACGTCTTGACATGCTGCTGACCCAATTTGAGAAGGATATGTTCAATCCTGTAGGAGGACTTTCAAAAAGTCCCAAACCTGTAAAGGGCCTAAAAGGGTGTGTTGTCACATGACCTTTAACATCATCGCTCGAGCTATCAAAAATTCCTTCCAAATTTTACTTTGCATGTCATTTAGCTGATGGATGTCTTTGGTCTTTGGATGAGGTTGACCTGATTGTCACATCATTCCAATTTGAAATATTTTTTTTTCTTCCCACCTAGGCTATTGGTTAAGGGCTGATTATGAGTAATGAAGGGTATACTATTTTGACTTTTTCTATTTCTTTAAGATGGCGAGAAGATTCCAAACTGCCCTGAAGTGGTTTTGAGAGAAACGTCCCTCACCAGAGCCACTGACATTGAGAAGATTTTGCTTAGTGTTCATCCGTCAATTAAAACATATCATCTCTGGATATCTCATAACAGTGTGACTGGTCAGAAGTATGTATTGTCAAATTTCATATTAATGAAAGGTGATACAGTTAGAAAAATGCACATTTTTGGACAAACAATTGCCATACATATTCAACATTTAGTACCCAGACCTAAACAAAAACATTTAAATATAGGTAATGATGTTTCCAGTTAACTGATCAATATTTAATTTGTTTTACTGATTTTGATTGGTTCTTAGTGTGGGCAATGTAGTAAGCCTATACAAGTCCTAATTGGATATTTAGATACAACAGTGCACTACTTCACAAACTTACTTAAAACAGTGTTGTTTTCCATCTCACCTTGTGTGTTAATACAGTTCTGACAGTAACACTATTGATTAAATTACAGCTTTCACATAAATACTGAGATGACATTTGGAGACATGGCAGAGGAATTGAAAACGTTTCCTCAATTTACTGTCACTCCACCACTGCTTCTGAAAGAACTGGGGTTGGATGATGTACGACTGGTTTTCCTGAGTAAAGGTACTGCACAAATCTGAATGCCTACCTTTATAAATTTGATGATGATTCAATAAATATATGACATTTGGCTAAAAGAGTAAAAAATCAGCGTCCAGAGGCTGTTGCAGCTGCACCGCCTCTATACAGCTAAGCTAAAGACAGAGAGTCCATGTTTTGTTTTGTTCTGCTTTGGTTAGAGGCAGCTTCAAGTCAGTGTTCCTAACCAAATATGTCCAACACCCCCTTTACTTAAATAACAGAATAGATCTATTGTAATGACAAATGACATACAAGACCGTTCTATTTAGCATTGTGAAACGGAACTAGTTAGATTTGAGTAACAGAATTGCGTGGTTATGTTTAGGAAACAAAACTATATGGTTAGAATTAGGCAACAAAAAACTTGGTTAGCGAAAAGATCAATCTTGGCTTAAAATGAGTCATGGACGCAACTGCAGCATGAATCTAATTACCTAACCTAAGGCCCCAATCAATTCAATTTTATTTATAGTATCAAATCATAACAAGAGTTATCTCAGTATGGTTTTATTTCAGTTAGCCTAATAGCTGGTTTGATTTGCATTGAGAGATGATCTTATGGAAAGTACCCCATGCCAATCTCTAGGTATGGTGAAGGGCATGTGATGACGTGGGGCTATTTTAATTCCAAAGGCCAAGGGAACTTTATCAGGATGCATAGTATCCTGGATCCATGAAATAACTGGCCTTTAAAAGTAAAAATCTGCCTGGCTCTATGGGAATTTAACATAGGGGTGTACTCACTTATGCCCCCTGTATTTTAAGGAAAAACATTTATTTATTTACGATACATTATTCATTCACAAAGAAAATTGGTGTCCTTAAAGGTTGGATTTTTCCTCATTTTTTTTAATTAAGGCATTAAATCAATTTCCAGAAGATGATTTTTTTATTCCTCTTTTTAGTCAACTTTAGCATGGGTGTATTCACTTATGCTTAGCACTGTAGCTCATGTTACTGTATTGTGTGAACACAACACAATACAACTTCGTCCACATCAATCCCACCAATCGGTCCCAAAACGTCGCCAGTTAGAGAGTAAATGCAGTAAACATATTCTTTGTAAATTTTTACAATCATTCCCTGAAAGAACAAATTAAGCCTGCCTTGATGGCACGATCCTAATTTTCTTCAAAACTCAACATTTTCAGCGTGTAACGTTAGCTTGCTAGCCAGAGGTTCTGGTTGTTGTTTACCCAAGCGACCAGAGTAAAAATGGCACAAAGAAGGCGGAGGGTGAGGGACATCCTGTGGAACTTTCGAAAACACCGTAACTAACTAATCCAGTAAATGAACCATCGTCGATCCAGACTATTTGTATTATGACTGTACCTCTCATGATTACTGTAGTTCGGGTTTCTTGGAATCACTCATACTAGACTGATCACACCGTCACAGATCGGTTGGTTGTTTAAAGGTCCCATGACATGGTGCTCTTTGGATGCTTTTATATAGACCTTAGTGGTCCCCTAATACTGTATCTGAAGTCTCTTTATATAGACCTTAGTGGTCCCCTAATACTGTATCTGAAGTCTCTTTTATATAGGCCTTAGTGGTCCCCTAATACTGTATCTGTAGTCTCTTTATATAGACCTTAGTGGTCCCCTAATACTGTATCTGAAGTCTCTTTTATATAGACCTTAGTGGTCCCCTAATACTGTATCTGAAGTCTCTTTATATAGACCTTAGTGGTCCCCTAATACTGTATCTGAAGTCTCTTTATATAGACCTTAGTGGTCCCCTAATACTGTATCTGAAGTCTCTTTTATATAGACCTTAGTGGTCCCCTAATACTGTATCTGAAGTCTCTTTTATATAGACCTAAGTGGTCCCCTAATACTGTATCTGAAGTCTCTTTTATATAGGCCTTAGTGGTCCCCTAATACTGTATCTGAAGTCTCTTTATATAGACCTTAGTGGTCCCCTAATACTGTATCTGAAGTCTCTTTATATAGACCTTAGTGGTCCCCTAATACTGTATCTGAAGTCTCTTTTATATAGACCTTAGTGGTCCCCTAATACTGTATCTGAAGTCTCTTTTATATAGGCCTTAGTGGTCCCCTAATACTGTATCTGAAGTCTCTTTATATAGACCTTAGTGGTCCCCTAATACTGTATCTGAAGTCTCTTTTATATAGGCCTTAGTGGTCCCCTAGGGTTACCCAGGGTTCGGTTTACACCTATCACCATTTCTAGCCACTGGGGAACCATAGGCAGGCTGGGGGCACTCACAATAATGTTAAAAAACCTCAAAGTGAAATTTTCATGCCATGGGACCTTTACATTTTGTTAAAATATCACTATGACTCTATGATCCTTGCAAAAATAATGTCAGTGAGTGACCAGCAATTATGGTTATGAAGTCTTATGATACTTGACCTTAAAGTGTTTTACTTAAGAGTTACTTAAATTAATTAACTTACTTAATACTTGTGTATTACTTTAATTATTTCTGGCTTTAAGTACAGAATTCCCCACGTCTCCCATTTTGCTTTTCCTTTTGTGCTGGTAATGTTATGTCTTGCTGTACATTTGTTTTTGGCAGACAAGCTTGGTGTCTATTTGACTAAAAATAAGGCAAATCCTATACATATTGAAGTGCATGATTGTCTGGCTGGCAAAAGACAAACTATGGATGTGAATTCATTGGCAAATACGTAAGTACTTTAATTTTTCATTTTTATTTTAAACTAAATAAAAACAAGATATAACTTTTTTCTCATCTTTCTTCTAATTGGCAACAGATCTATTAGCCCAGTAAAAATCTCAACAAGTCATGAATTTACTTAAAAACATAAGGACATAGAGATATAATAGAAACATACAGTATGAGTCATTTGTTAAGAATAACAGTCAGAAGAATGCCACAACTAATGTTATCTCATTTGTTTTCAATGCATATACGTGTAATATTTTCAGTGTACATTTTTGATGAAATTCTTAAATTTCATACAGAACTGGTGACCATAGGGATACCTCTTCAATAGACACAACCGGGACTCCAAAAGAGGCTATACTGGTAATGTTGATTCTCCACTACACAGTAAATACACCCAAACAAATCTGTCTCAATGTGCTACGCAGTGGGCTGAATGAAACAAGTAGGAGCTGTTTCTGAGATGTTTGTGTTCAAGAACAGCTATACAAAGACACGTCATTGTGATCCACTCTCATTTCACTCTTCTTCTTCCTGCTCTCAGCGAAGGCGGTCGCTTTTCTTCTCCCTCTCCCTCCCAGGCCTACCCTACTTGCTATCTTGTCTCGTCTTGTCTGTTGTTAACTTTTAGAGACTCTCCCTGCAAGGCTCTGGCTCTACAAATACCCAAAATCATGGAATTGATTAACTGGTCTCTCAGCGCAATTGACACTGTATTCTCGAGGAGGAGCACTGGTTCGGGTGAGCCAGCATGTCCTGACGGAACGTTTGCTGCGGGGTATACGATGGATGGCTGGGAGAAATGGCGTGTCGTATGTCTCTCTGCTCTTTCTGTGGAGGACGTTGAGGATATCTACCTATTCGGAACCATGATAACTGGACTGCTGCTGATTGGAGGATGCTTCGCCCTGGTTTATCGAGAAATTAAAAAGACTTTGGTAGCTGTCCAAAGCCCAAGGAAGCTGCCTGGCCTGACTGAAGCTGTTGAAAAAGCGATTATCAGTGCGCAAACTGGGACTATTAATCGTGTGATGGAATACAACATGGTAATGACCCGCGGCTTGGATACCATCATGAAGAAGGTCACTGATTTGGAAAGAAAAATTGACCAGTTGAACAATAGAATGAATGTTTAAATTAGAGCAGCCATTCGTGTAAACTAAACAAATTTAATCTTTCGGCTCCCTTATCCTGAACGGCCTTGCCGAGGCCGTTTCTTGGAACAAACAGTCACCCTGTTGGGGCTCTGCAAGCGAGATGCTCTTGGTTCCTCCCCCGTCTTCCCCACTGCCTGCTGATTGTCGTATCGGTTCTGGACTGTTCAAGGGTGTCTCCACGGCAACGTGCTGTGTTATCGCTATAACATTCTGCGGACTGATACACTAGTGGGGCTGCCGGGCTGTGCGTTTCTCAGCAGTCAAACCCCCCCCCCCCCCCCACCCTATCCCCAGTCCCACGCCTTCGCCTCTAAATGTGCAACTGTACATTTCTGCTATGTTATGTTATGTTCAGCAGTGCAAATGTACTGCTTGTGTGCTACGTGCTGAGGTGTTTTTTCCTGTTCCCACACTGTTCTTATCTTTATGAGGATGTGAGTTGCTTTTTTCCCTCTCCTCTCCTTCATGTCATGCTGTATCTGTCCCTGCTATGTTATGTTATGTATGTGATTATTATTATTATTCAGTCAACTAATAAGCAAAATACCAGTGCAGCAGTGCAAATGTACTGTTTGCGTGCTTTAAATGTGCAACTGTACATTTATGTTTGTCCTTGCGAGAGTTGTGTTGAATGTTTTGGATGTAAAACGCTTTGAGCTGCACTCTGTGTATGAAAGGCGCTATACAAATAAAGCTTATTATTATTATTATTATTATTATTATTATTATTATTATTTCTAAATGTCACACTGAGTGTGATCAGATATTGAGCAGGAGCTCTGTGGGTTAGTCTGCTTGCATCATGCATTCACAAATGTAAAAAGTCAGTCCTGCAGCTTTCAACTGTGGTCAAAGACCTCTAGTTCTAAGCGGATAACATTAACTAAGCTTAAAGGAGAATTCCAGTGGATTTCAACACGTAGCTCTGATGTTTGTAAATTTGTAAATTTGAAAACAATCGTTGCTACCTACACCGTGTTATCCTCCTGCTAGTGTTAGCATCCAACAGGCTTAAACAGGGCAAGTTTTAAACTTGTTTTTAGCTCTTAACATGTTCGAAATGTCATTATAAGTGCCTACCCATCACTGTGGTGTCAGGTTACAGAGTTTTGCTACATAGTCATTACTAAGGACATAACAACGGCAAATTGTTTTTTTGTGGAAAAAATGTTGGAATATAGGATTGTATGAGTTTGACAATCGACTAGTGTGGACTTCACTGGAAAACAGGAAATAAACAGAGGCATGGATTAACACAACTTTTTTGCCTGTCACATCTACTGCAGTCAAATTCACTGTGTTCCCTCAGAAGGAATATCTGCACATGGGTAGGCACTTGTAATGACATTTTGAACATGTTTAGAGGCTAAAAACACATGCCTGGGTGCTAACTCTAGCAGGGGGATAACACGGTGTAGGTAGCACCGATTGTTTTAGTTTTTCTTGCTACTGACAGCACTCCAAATTTACAAACAACAGAGCTACATGTTGAAATCCACCGGAATTCTCCTTTAACAGATGCTGGCAGAGAGACATTGTCCAACCGTTTTTTGTCAGATAGTGCTCTTTCAGGATCCCTATGAAGTATGTATTCAAGTTGTGCTTAATTCTTGTATGAGAAGCCAACATATTTATTTTGTTATAACTTCTTGACTTTAATTTCATCAGGTGATGATAGATACAAGTTCATCCATGGCAGAGAAGTGCTATGGAGGTGTGGACATACAGAAAATCCATGCTGTTCAAGAGCTTTTTGACAACTTTGCAACACGGACCATGGCGTATGACTTTCATCATGTCATTGGCCTTGTGAAGTTTGACTCTACAGTGGAAACTCTCCACACATTGACGGAATCACTTGAGAAGTTCAAGGTAAATTCAATACATTGCACATTGCAAAACTCTGATCAACATTTATTGTATCAGATCCTTTTTTTAGAATCAGAATTAGAATCAGCTTTATTGGCCAGGTTTGCGCAAACAAACAAGGAATTTGACTCCGGTTAATCTTTGCTCTCAAAGTACAACACTCACTTATCATATTATTATAACATAATAATAACATATAATAAAATATGTATGTACATGCTGTATTGAAGGTTGTGATCGGCTCTTTCTTTCTGTGTGTCATAGAACATGGGCTCCTGTGCCATGAAACAATATGTTATAAAACCTTAATAGACAGTTATTTTTTACTTTTTCAGGAAGAAGTCCGCACCCTTAAGGCAAGCGGACAAACTAAGCTGTACGATGCCCTGCAACATGGAATTTTTGAGTTGGACAAAGCAAAGAAGTTTATAGACTGTAAACTTCGGATTCTTTGCCTCACCGATGGAAATGATGTTGGGTAATTCTCTTTCTCTATGCTAATTGCCAATGATACCTTTGCTAACATGAGGGATCGGTCAATGTAAATATTCTGTCTCAATCAGCTCTTCATTTATAGTTTTAAAACCATCATAGTGAGGACATTTCTGCATTGTAATGACATTTTGGCCAGATAAACTATTTTAAAGAACTGTTTGAAATGAATACTTGGTTTTAAGGTCAAGTTTAGAATTAGGTTTGTGTTCATGTTAAAGTCTGTGTGTCAATTAGTTTGTCATGTTGCTTTTTAACATGAAAAATGAAAAATGATTGAGAATGATTCTTTGTGCGTAGATCTTTAAACAAGCCTGATGTTGTTGCTGCCAACCTGATAAAATCCAACATCATTGTGGATTCAATTCTTCTTGGAAAAGTGGAGAACAATATTCTCTGTGGAATCAGCAATGCAACAGGTACAGTATGAAAGCTTTAAAGCAGCAGTGGGTACATATAAAAAAAATGGCAGAATTTTAAGTAGAGGCACATATGGTAGAGAAAAATTATTGACCGACAGTTTATTTCCCCTTTGCCTTGTTATGCCTTAGCATTGTCACAGCAGAGTATGATTATGGAACCTGGGTCTAATCTCAAGCTTATTAGATAACTTTAAGATCCTGGAAACGTTGCTGTCCGTTAAAGCTGTGGTAGAAACTTTGTTTTTGGCATTGTTGGGCAAAAGTTCCAAAATGTTGCAGGAAACCAAGTTTTAGGTTTGAATCGTTGCATTCTAAGCTGGTTGATACATTGCCACCGGACAGTCCGAAATATAAAGAGAATGCTGGTACTTCTGGTACTACTACACTGTGTACCATCAAAAGAATTATATTATTTATTTCCATTTTATTAATCAATTTCATCAGTTGATAAAATATTTGCCTTTGACTTGTTAAGTTAGTGGAGGCAGTGGTTTCACAGTGTGCTTTAACAGGGATTAAATAATACTTTAGTCCTAAATGAGTTAATTGTCACTGAATGTACATTGCTTGCAATAAAAACAATGTCAGGTTTTATCCCTCCCCTTCCGCTATCTCCTCTATCTATTTTGCAAGGGCATTGTCACTTATTACTTAATACTTAATTGTGACTGGATTAAACAAGGTGAAGTATTTTCCCCACCAAAAAAAATAAGCAATGTAGCCAGACCACACAGCACTGGAGTATGGTTAGCCTGTGTGGCACCAGACCAGGGGTGTTTCTAGAACTTAAGGAGGTTCGGGGCTTAGCCTTTCTCCATTAAAATAAAGTTAAGGCAATGCAAAATGGCAATTGGCCTGTCCAGCTTCTTAATAGCAGGGTATGTTCCTTTTTAGCTTCCCAGTTTGTAGATGTTACTTAGATGGCACCAATATTTGGCCTAATCACACCTGGCCTGGCAACCCAAAGCCATAGTTGTTGTTTCACAATTTGTGGGGTGGGGAGTCTGGGGGTTCTCCCCCAGAAAACTTTGAGCATTAAACACTTAATTTCCTGCATTCTGGTGATTTTGTTGCAAATTCTTTCCAACTTTTTTCTGCATCAATTTATGATGGAAATATATTTATTTAAAAGGAAACATAAATGATAATTCAAAATATGAAAACATAATAAAATGTATTGCAGTAAGGCTCTCAGGCATTCTGTATGTCGTCAAATATTTATTCTCCTGTAATTCAACTTCTCATTTAATGTTATCTCTGCTGTAGCCATTATTTACTCATCCCTCTTCTTTTTCATCTAACCTCTTTAAATGTGCATGTGGCACATATTCACCCTAATGATACATTAATTCATTTTAATTAATTTGTAAAACCCTGGACTGTAATAGCTCAGATGTGTTTCAGCAAGATTTCTGCTCATGTTTAGAACTTTGTGAACATTCAAAATATAACTCATCCCATCTGTGTTCTCTGGCTTTGGAGGAGTTGTGATATTTTGAGAAAAATAAAGCTATATTATTACAAGAATGAAGTAAAAATATTTGCCTACCTGCACTATAGTCTGCTATACATTATGTTATTGCTCTGCTGATATGGTAGATCTCAGACCTTCTGACAGAAACATTACATTACATATCATTTAGCTGACGCTTTTATCCAAAACAACTTCCAATTAAGTGCTTTCAACCCTGTAGGTGCAAACTCCAGACAACAAGTAGTAAGTGCAAGTACCAGAGCCATATGAAAGTGCAGCTTCGGCGAAACATGCATAGGCTTTTGGCCATCCTGATGTCAATAGGAAGCTCATTCCACCATTTAGGAGCCAGGACAGCAGTCGGGACTTGGTTGAGTGATTAGTTGTCCCTCGCTATGAGGAGGCAGCAAGCAGGTTGGCTGATGCAGAGCGGAGTGGGCGGGTTGGGGTATGGGTTTTGGCCATGTCCTGGATGTATGCTGTAGCTGATCTGTTCGTGGCCCTGTATGCAAGTACTAGTGTCTTGAAGCGGATGCGGGCAGCTATTGGTAACCAGTGAAGAGAGCGGAGGAGCGGTGTAGTGTGAGAGAACTTGAGGATTTTGAAGACAAGTCGAGCTGCTGCGTTCAGAATGAGCTGCAGGGGCCGGATGGCACATGCAGGCAGGCCATTCAGGAGGGAGTTACAGTAGTCTAGACGTGAGATGACTAGAGCCTGAACCAGAACCTGAGCCGCCTTCTGCGTTAGAAGGAGATGTATCTTTCTGATATTATGCAGCATGTATCTACACGATCGGGAAGTTGCAGCAATGTTGGCAGTGAAGGCGAGTTGGTTGGTTGGTTGGGTAGGAGAGCCCTTGTCAAGGTTGAGTTTCAGATGGTGTGTGGACATCCAAGGCCAAGATACGTGCTGCTACTTGTGTAGACAAGGTTCTGAGGTAGATACTCTCCAAGTTACCCGGTAGGTTCGATCTGCCAGGTAATATGTGAGCAAAGAGAGCGCAGAGCCTGAGACACCGAGATCCTGGAGTGTCGAAATGGGGATCTGGTGGTTCACTGTGTCAAAGGCAGCAGAAAGATCCAGAAGGATGATAATGGAAGAGAGAGAGGTTGCTCTAGCAATGTGAAGCTGCTCAGTGACAGCAAGGAGGGCAGTTTCTGTTGAGTGGCCAGCCTTGAAGCCAGACTGGTGGTGATCAAAACGGGTCTGTAGTTATTTAACTTAGACTCGTCGAGTGTTGGTTTTTTGAGTAGTGGGGTCACTCTTGCCTCTTTGAGGGCGTCGGGGAAACAGCCGGTTGACAAGGAGATGTTAATGAGATGGGTGAGGAAAGGAAGAAGGTCAGGAGCAAAAGACTGGAGAGTTGTGTGGAATGGGTGGGATAAGTAAGAGAGGTTGGGTTGCGGAAATATTGCGAACCTATGCAAGGTTTGTAGTAACTCCGATAGGATACAAGAACAGGAATGGAGAAGCAGCACATTTCCAGATAAAGACACCGAGCAGTACAAGTAAGATATTAGATATCAAGAAGATATCAAGCCCACTTAACTTCCCACTTAGCCTCCCACGAAGACTCCTGCGTAGACTCCTTTGTCTTAGTTGTTGTTGTCTTGTTGGTTTTGGCTACAGGTGAGGAGGTCCCACCCTAGTTTATTACTCAACAAAGCACCTGGACAGTCGTTAAGCACCATTCCCCAACTCCACACTTCACACTAAGCTAGTCTGATTACCCTAAACAGTTTCAGTCACTTTAAGTAAGACCACAAAATTCTAGCCAAAAAACAGCAAATCCAGCAAAACACACAGCAGAAGAAGTAGAATAAGCAGCAGAACACACAGTAAAAGCAGCAAAGACAAGTAGCAAACATCTAAAGGCAGCAGAAAGAGCAAAATCAGCAGAACAAACAAGTCAATTTAACCTTGAGGCAGCAGATCTAATGACAGTTGGCAGAGAAGTCTAGTAAGTGGTCTAGTAAGTAAGTACTTATCTTAATATCTAGCTGTAAGTCTCCTCAGAAGTCAAATGCACATCTCACAGAGCCCTGTTTGAGATGCTGGAAAGAGAGTGGAAACAAAGTGACGCTCTGGTTTGCTTTAGAGCTCTGTGTGTTTGAGCCTGAACTGTAGACGTCACGTCACAGTAACAAAATCATTATTATTGCGCACCTAAACTTTGTGTTGCCTACATTTAAAATTTCATTCGGGGCTACAGTCAAAACGTTTGAAAAATTGCATGGCGATGCCTATGTGCCAGACAGGTGGTAAATGAACTTTTTTTTTTTAATCTATATTGCTTTCAGGGGGTTGCTGTTTCAAACCAGAGACGAGCAAAGATGGTCTGAAGCTTTTTGAGATCGAGACTGTTCTCTCTTTGGAGTGGAGGAAACCCAAGAACAAAGCTGACCCATCTTCCATCACTACAGTGAGTGCACCAATGGAGTGCTCTGAGAATTAAACACCATCGCAGTAATGACTTTCAAACATTGTAATGATGTGCTTGTTAATTTCCCACTTTGTATTTTTCAGAGTTTTTTAACAACCATTCATCATGGGTATGATGAATTTCCAGAGACCGTCTTGCCAAGTCAGATGAGCGGTAAAGTGACAGTAACAGAGAGGTAAGCAACAGAACTTTCTTGTATAGATTTGCTTTCTTATATTTTGTCAGGCCCACTTTTTTAAAAGATCACATGGGACATGCATGTAAACAAACGAACATTGAAATCAAGGCTTAACTAATAAGGAAGATACAGCTTTGAAATTTGTAGAATTGTTCAGTGTTCATGGATTTCACTGTGTGAAAATGTAACATCTTTTGTTTTTCTTTTGTTTTTGTCAACCTCTAAAATACAGCATTTACACTGTTAATTTACACATTTTTTAAGAAAGGAACCTTTTGACTGTTTAAATATAACTTATTTTTTTACCTATTTTCTTGAATTTAGGGTCAGTAGTTGATTATTTTGACGCTCTGCCTCAAACCCAGTCTTTCAAACATGTACACCTGAAAAGCTGCTCTATTGCAGTTTTACAGATCCAGGAAAGTTGTATATATTACTTATCTTTCTTTATCTTATTTGTACATATTACTTATCTTTTTTTATTTTATTTGTATATATTTCTTATCTTTTATATTATACTTGTTGTACGTGTCCTTATTGCACCATGGGTCAGAGAGAAAAGTATTTTCAATTGCGTATTGTGTATGTCTGGCACATATTACAGAATTGACAATAAAGTTGACTTGACTTGAAGAACGTTGATCATTAAAGGTGGAAAACACTGGCCAAAACCTTATTTATTTAGCATTGAAAGCATTATAGCAGCCTTTTTGTAGCCAGGTTAACTTGAATGACATCAGGTATGTCTTGCCTATTATACATTGCAACCCAATGAATTTGGAATAAAGTCATTATTTTGTAATTATTGGGTACATATTCAAAATAAGTACTGAGTACAATAAGGTAGTTATGGAAGAACAAAGCCAGAAACCAAATGAGAGTTATTCATTGAAAATCTCTGACAGAGGAACACAAAAAAATCTCATGTTTCACACTAGTGCTCTGAAAAAGAAGATGCGGGACGCCAAAATTGGGAAATTGATGGAAAAGGACAAACGTATCCTGGAGGAGCTGAGGAGCCTGCATTGTGACCCACACCCCTACTTTACTATCCTCCCATCAGAATCTGACTTCAGTAAGTGGCATGGATTTTATTATAAATATTAGAGTTTTTAGCGTTTTTTTTAGTAACTATCCCAACGCTGCTTTTATTACTTTTATATAAATTACAGATCAGATTCTGACAGCTGTTGCTCTTCTCACTAAACCAACAATAAAGTGAGCTGTATTAAATCAAAGCGCACAATTTACGAGTCGTAAGTGTATAGCTGAGGAACTTTTAGCATTAGAAAAATGAATGGTCATTTCCGGTGAACCAGTTAACCCTGCCCAGGCCAGTTGATTCCTTCTTTGGGAATAGAAGTTCCAACACTGTCCATGTATTCTGCAGTTTGAGAACAATGCAGCTAAAGGTTCATCCACACCTGATAGAGAAGCTCAGTGTGTAAACTGAAAAGTGCCCATGAGCTTTTGCACTAGTGAGTCCAGTAAACAACTTGAGGCACAAATAACTACTGCTTTGCAATCAATGCTTACTTGTTTGCATCCTTTTTTCCCAACATAATGCATTCAAATCTTTTTTAATACACTTGTCATGTTCAGAATAATGTGTACATGCTCTTCTCATATGTCAACAGTCAGTTCATTTAGAGCAAAATTGGATAAAGGGCAAACATTGTGTCAACTTTGCGATCTCAAACGTTTCAGCATTCTGGAAGATTCTCATGGATGGACCTCCTGACACAGCTTATGAGAAAGGAGCCTTTGAGTTGTTCTGCCAGTTTGGTCCTGACTACCCAGTGAAGCCTCCACTTGTTCGCTTTGTCACACGTGTATCCTGCCAAATAAGCCAACAGCTTCAGTAGTCTAAACAATGGGAAAGCATTGCTTCAAAGAAAAATAAAATTTCCTGAATTTAAATAATTGTAGGAAATGTATGTTCTTTAAATGCAGTGTCATTTTCTTAACATGTACAAAGATCTACCACTGTAATATCAACAGTGTTGGGCGCATCTGCCACAACATATTTGACCGGAACTACAATGCCCAAATCACCATGAGAGATATCCTCAATGCTGTATATGGACTGCTCATCGTCCCTGAGCCTGACGATCCACTGGACAGGTTAGATTCAAGACCCCACACACTCATAATACACCAATACTGTACATGCCCCTATGTTTTAGTTTTAATCCTATTCCAAACCCCATCTTACATTGTTTGCAGAGAACAACTTCCCAACTTGGGAAATGGGACCATCCGTGGAGCATGTTAATGCTCTATTGGCCTTTGTGGAGGTCTGCAGTCTCCATTTCTAGTTGGATGTTTGTTTTTGTTTTTTAACCTAAAAAACCCCTATGTGAAGAAAGTAATACACAAATAAGCGTAACACTTCACATTGCTTTAAATGCATGATATTGGTGAAAACTTTATCACAAACTTCATGTGGGCAAGAAAGACAATCAAAGGAGGTGTTGGAGGGCTTCATAAGCTCTCTCTGTAACTTAATATTCATTCAGTTTATGTTTTGTGATCTTAATACGCTAATTGTGTGCTTTTAATAATGTATGCATGTCCAAAGAAGACACATACAGGCCTCTAGTTTCACGGTAGTAAAGGTAGATAGTAAATAGAACCTCACATTTGCTCTGGTCCACACCACTGTGCTGGGTGTGTTAATACAGAGGGGAGTGTATAACAGGTGTGTGTGTGTGTGTGTGTGTGTGTGTGTGTGTGTGTGTGTGTGTGTGTGTGTGTGTGTGTGTGTGTGTGTGTGTGTGTGTGTGTGTGTGTGTGTGTGTAGCACAAACTCACTGTTGAGTTGCTATAACTGAATGTATGTTACTATATGATCAATTAAAAATAAGATACATATTAAATCCTGTCATTAGGTAGAAAGACAAAACTAGTGAATGAGAAATATAAGTTACTGTATTTGAATATATGCATGTACTGTAATGGTGTTTAAAATTGCATTAAACCACCCAAGTACCTTAAGATCCCAGTGGCAGTGAAGCATTTGATTTAATAACGTCTTTTTCCTTCAAGCATTCTGGCTGAGGAATTCATGACCAGCCGTGAGACGTATGAAAAGGAGGCCAAAAAACATACAGAGGAAACTGCCTCGCAATCACGGGATGATATGGAGAAGGTAAATGATCAAAGTGTCATAAAGGGTGACAGCTCCTAAAAATTACAATCCTATACAGTCCAGCTGCATTCTTAATTGCTTTATTTTGTCCCAGATTTTGGACATAATCAAAATTTGTTTCTGATTAAATCCAGTCAATCTAATCAAAGTTCAAGACATGGTTCAAACAAAAGCAGAACTTTCACCCAGGAGACAGCAATTGGTGTGAAACCAAAACTCAAGGTTAACTTTTCATTTTTGGTTTCACACGAGCCACTGCGATTAGGACTCAGCCTTGATGGTACGTGCTCTACCCGGTGAACTACCAGGTGCCCCTGATAATGTAGTTTTGTTTCAATTCACATGTTTAAAACTGCAATCATTTAACAACGTGCGCCTGTTGCTGTTACGAAGAAGTGTAATCCGGGAGAAAATACTTTTCTCTTAAAACGTAATTGAGAATGTAGTTTAGTTGTATACAAACATAATCTCTTAGGAGACAGAGTTGCTCCAATAGTGACCATTTTAATAAATAAAGAGGCAATGTTCTGTTGAAGCATCAAAGACTTGTCAGTGATGGTTTGGGAAAAATTGGGTATACAGTCAAAGCTCTGCACTGGTTTTATTTAGGTTATAAACCACCTATGATAAAAAAAATTAGGGGTTATAATGCAACATGCATATTATTTTTTATGTATCACACTATTGGTACACTTTTACATCAATAAGATGTGTTAATATTCACTGTCTTTACTTCCAATTTAAAAGAAATTGGTGGATCCTGGGAAACAGCTTGCACCCCAACATCTAATCTGTCCACTCACCAACAAGATGTTTGTTGAACCAGTGAGAACAAAATACGGAAATGTGTACGAACGAAAGGCCATTGAAGAACACCTCAAAACGTAAGTCTATTTATTTTTGTGTTCATTATTGTTGGGGTTTCATTTTATTTTAATCCCTGAAACATGTATACCATACTCAACACACTACAATGTCATTATGATAGGAGAAGAAGTTAGCATTTAGGAGACAAGGGGGTATTGGGGTATAAGCATTAGATGATTTGGTAATTTTACATTTTTTTTTGTTGTAATTTTCATTTTGTTAACCCGCATTTGGCGAACTGCCCCATGGACGACTCCTTTTTAAATACCCCTCACCCAAAGTTCCAAGATGAAACTGATGGAAGGGCAGGACTCTGAGAAAAAGTCACAATTACAATTACTTCACCAGCATTAAGTGCTACTAATATTTCAGAGCCATGGTCAGGGCCATAGGTTCTCAGTTGCACAATATTCAGTCAGATAAAGGATCCATGAGTCAGGCAGACTAGATGAACATATATTAAACTAAGCAACCCCTTCTGCCCCTGCACTCTCTATAACACTATGGGATGGAGAGGGGGAATGGCAGGTTAACAAGGGGGATGTATTTTGGTCATTTGGCTAACGAGAGGGATCCCCCATCATTGAGTTGCATTTTAGGTAGTGCGGCATTCAGTGTTTTTTGGAGCTTGACCCATACTGGAGATTAATTGTTGGTCTTTTCTGTTGATCAGTGTCAAAAAAGTCACATTAAATTTACTTTAATTCAATGTCATAATACAATAAAACCTGTGAACCATGTGAATACTTAGGTACAGTATGAACTGTATGAGATTGCATGTTAGGATAGGTCACAATTGTGCTGATTAGGTAGTGAGCCTGAAACTACACCCATCTTAAAAAGAAAGCCCCCAAGGTTTAAATTGGGCATGTTTCCTTGTATTTTCTAGTAACTGAACATCATTTTACAGAAACAAATGTGATCCAAAGGGTGACCCAGCAGAATTGCTCACCGAAGCTGATCTCAAACCAGCCAAAGACATGAAGAAAATGGTGATGGATGAGCGTGCGAGACAACTTCAGGAAAAGTAGCAAGAAGTTGGAGCTACAACTGTTGCGTTTTATATTTACAGTAAATATGCCAGTAAAATATGGATAGTTCATGTTGTCCAATTGTCACATTTTATAATCACATTTACATGTTTAGTAATTGAGAAATGTGCATGCAATATTTTAAATGTTTCACTTTTAATTACTACATATATGCTTTGAGTTATACACAAGAATAGTATAGTTATGACAAAGTCATCATTCGACTTTGAACTTCTTTTCTCGTCACGTTCTTTCTCATTTGAATGAATGACGTAGAAAATCGACAATTGGAATTAAAATTGAAGAAACTGCAAGTGCACTTTCCCAAAAATAAGCTGCACAATGTCAGATCAAATAAGCTTCGGTGGTTTTAAAGTTAAATCCATCCTAAAATATAATTTAATATATCATTTCTTCAATAATTTACATCCCATTTTTAATTACTTTACATTTAAGGTCAGAAAAGGAATGCTTCACTACCAAAGGCTGCAGAATTTGTAATCTGCTTTCACTGTGAAATTGATCAACAGGTCTTTTAATACAAAGACGGCAATTTTCTGATGCTGTCAGAAAAGTCTGTCACCATAGCAATACACAGACCTGTTTTTATTTATGTAACTCAACAACTGTTCAATCATATTGTAAACTCTATATTAATATTCCTTGAACCTGAATGGCAATCAGACAGATGACGATGATGATGATGATGATGATGATGATGATGATGATGATGATGATGATAATGTTTCACATGGGATGTGGTGGAAACTTTTTCAGCTAGAAGCCTTGCAATGAAATCAAATTCATTTTCATGTTGTGTCTTAAACACAAATTCTCTACTTTGACTCTCACTATTTTCTGTTGATTGCTACTTTTAAGTTTTTATTGTTAACTTGATCATGCATAAGCAAGCACATTTACATAATACTTTTAATGTTTGTGGGATAAAAATCATACCTGCCAACACTCCCGATATACGCGGTAGTCTACCTACTTTTAACCTCTTCTCCTGCCCTGCCCCCGATTGGTAATTTGTCCCGCTAATCTCCTGATTTCATTGTGATATGACTCAAATGGGTGTTTCACAGTTTCTGTGATATGTGCAGACTGTAGGATATGTAACCTAAACTACCCCGCCTGAGGTGCTGTGCGTCATTCGTAACATTCAAGTTTCCGTTCGAGTCAAGAGTCAACTGACCTGAAAATAGATGAAACTCTTTTTCACAGACCAATGTTGGCAGGTATGATAGAAATGTGTTTTTTTTTGGTGAAATAAAAGTAGATGAGAAAAAGTTACTGCTTAATTGTGTTCAATTCACTTTTTATAGTATGCCTCATGCCAGCGATAGCCAGAGGCATTATGTTTTTGGGTTGTCCGTCCCATTCATGTGAATGCTATATCTGAGGAATGAGGGAATATCTTAAAATTTTCGCAAAAACGTCCACTGGGACTCAAGGGGCTTTTCCCAATTCCCAAATTTGTACCTCCTTGACTTCTTGACTCCTCGTTCCTCCGGCTTGTGACCCAGAAATCATTCTCAGCGCGCCATGTTGAAGGACGTCCCAATTCCTAAAATGCACATCGAGGAGTGAGGATCGAGCATCGAGGAGGCTCTTCCGAGGAGTTAAAATCGAGGATACACTGATGTATCCTTGCGGAAGACTTTTTACCCGCCGTATGTAAACAAAGAGGCGTACCAGAGCGAACGGAGGAGAGAGAGCGAGAAGGGGATAGAGATATAAAGAAAAGGGGAGAGAGAGAATAATCGCAGCTCCGTGGTTAACTTTACGGATAGGGCCGATCAGATCATACAAATTAACATTCTGATTAATAGCGGTTGGGTGAAATAATACACAATCAATGAGGAAAATAGTATTAACTGTTCTCTAAAATGTGAACATAGCAGAGCTGCTGTCTGACAGACAGCTTCATTAGTAAGATAGTCTGAGAGAGGTTTGAGAAACAGCAACTTGACTTCATTAGGATTACTTTAGAATCTAAGGTCTAGTTCTGATTGCTCTGTCCAGTTCATAAAACTACAGTTAGTTTTGCTGCTTAAATATCAGCTGCAGTGGATGGATGGAAACTTTTACAAGCAGCATCTCTAATCATTAAAGTAAGCTAAATTGTTATAGAAAACACTCATAGGCTACATTAATACAATACATAATTTAAAAAGCAACGGGGACTGCCGAGGGACAGTTTAACGTCCATGTAGGTTTTAAAATTAGAGAAAATAATTCATTCAGGTGGGTGGAAGGTGGAAGATGTTAAGCTTACAGGCGGATTCACATCTAGAGCTGATCCATACTTTAATAGAGTGCGTTTGTGTGTATATAATATAGGCCTAGCTTTTATATTTGTATAGTTATTTTCAAACAAACATTTGTAGTGTTTTACACTAAATATATAGCCATACTGTGTATGTAGGCAAGGCTGTTATAAATATATAGGCCTGTGTGTGTTAAATACAACAAATACGAATGTACGACCCCCGTACATTCTCATCCACGTTGCAAATTGAATTCAAAGTAAATATATAGAAGTTTTTCACGAACACATCTGGTCCTCTGTCAGAGATCATAAAATGCAGCATGTGACTAAACAATGGACAGCTGATGCAGTGGTGCTGCACCATATGTTATGCTAATTGCCGTCGCTTTTAATGGTGGCTCGGAGGCACAGATGTCTCGTGTTTGTTAAATGCCCGTTGCCCCGACTCCTCTTTCCTCGAGGCGCTCCCCCGACTCCTCGACTCGAATCTCCTGTGGGCGGGACTAAGGCCATGTTTACACAAATACGCTTGTGGGTGAAAACGAAAAAATATTATCAGATGTGCCTTTCGTTTAGACGCCGTTTGTGGGGCTTAAAAACGCAAAAAAGTGAAACCACCCTCAAGAGTGGGAATCTTAAAAACGCTGCACCGTCACGTTACCGTCTAAAGGGTAAAAACGCACTGTGCGAGTGTGTGTGTGTGTTTGTGCTGTGTGCCGTGTGTGTGTGTGTGCGCGCCGCATGTGTGAGTGTGTGTGCCACATGTGTGCGTGTGTGTGTGTGTGTGTGTGTGTGTGTGTGTGTGCGCTGCGTGTGTGCATTGTTTGGAGCATTAACTCCACCTCCTCGTCTGTCCAGGCAAAATTGTCAGCTTTTGTTGTTCGCTTTGCGCTAGTAGGGAGAGGAGAGGGAGAGAGGAGGAGGAGAGGGTGACAAGTAGGAAGGTTCTACGCAGGCGCGCGGACTTGGTGGATCACATTTCACACACTTTTGCGTCACCATATGCACGCAGATTTCTCCCCCCGCCGTAACACTCGTCTAAACGCGGAATAAAAAGTGAGAACGCAATGCCACTACAACGCCGTCTAAACATAGCCTAAGGAGAGGAGAGGAATCGGGGATGCACAAACTGGGAATTGGGAAAGGGCTAAGGATGAACTGATTAGATTTTGGTGGCCAAAGGTCAAGAGGTCACTGTGACCTCATAAAACCCATTTTTGCCATAACTCAGGAATTCCTGCGCTAATTATGACAGAATTTTACACAAATGTCTAATAGGATAACATGATCAGGTCATGCCATTTTACATCCAAAAGGACAAATGTAAACTTCAACGTGACATCATGACGTTCTGCAAAAACACTCAAAGGGGAGACATTTGGTCGGATACTGAATGGGTGGCACTAATCTTGAAACTATGGTGATTGTACAGATCTTCTGTGCTGCCAGGTTAAAGATGGGAAGCATCCATGTTTCGCCCAAAAATACACTTAATACCTTTTATTAAATTGCTTCGAAGTTTTCACTACACATGAGTCTGACAGACACTCAGTACATTTACATGCACACCAATATTCCACTATTATTCCGAATATGACAATATTCCAAATTTGATACGGGTCATGGAAACAGCATATTCCGGTTGGATATTCAGAATAAGGCCTTTTTCCAGCTTTATTGTCATTGCACAAGTAAGGACAACCAGTACAATGAAATGCAGTTTCGTTGTACGTTTGCAAGGCTGCAGACCCGATAAGAAGGAGAAACAGCAACTTTTAAACATTATCAAAAACTTGGATATGAACAGGTTTTTGGATATGTGCACACATCGCTACGCCGACCTTTTCGAGAAGCTGGTTGGAGGGATGAAAGAGGCACGCTGTGTTGTGTGTGTCCAACAAGTCCGCCGCCGCTGGTAAACTTTGAAAAAATCGTATTTTGCACGGCTACATGTAAATGGAATATTAGTGGAATATTCCCTTTCATTAGCTGTATAAACAGCTTAGTCAGAATATTGTCTTTTCCAGAATTAGGGCAAAAACCGGAATAGTATGTACTGTAAACGTACTGATCGATGTAAACTGCAGCTTGACTGGTTGGCGGAAGCAAACAATTGCAAGGTTCTCTACTTTCAAAACGTCAGTCTGCAGGCATTGCGAAGTAGAGCGATTATCTCTGCACAGCACAACGATCCTGTTCTCTCATTGTTTCTCTCTCTGTCCTCTGTCTCTCACTTTTCAACAACAAGCTTTCTTACTCTGCATAGCTGTTACACATCCATCACAAACTGACCACTGCTACATTAGAAATCAAGTAAATCTTTCTGACAACAACTTATCTAAAACTAAAAGTATCTTTTGGGTGAATTGACTTTTAGGGAACAGACTGCAAATGTCTTCTCTGTGTATCTGACACATGTATAAACTGTTAAAAAAAAAGATCTTATCATTTAATGAGGAAGGAAATGTTAATCTCAATTAAAAATGTAAGAAAAATGTCACGTAGGCTACATGATAAAACATATTTTTATTAACAAACAATCAAAGTTCCAGTATCTCATCCTGTGTCAAGATCTTTCACAGCTTATAAAGCTCTCAACATTCATGTATGGTTTTGGTTGTGGAATCAAAGTATGAGCAATTCAACAATACAACCTCAAGTAGTGCTTTCCAGAAGTTCTTCACAGGGCAGTAAAACAAATGATGCAATAAAGTGAAGCAAAAGCACTGTTAACAGCAGCACAGTAAGGACAACTATTTAATAACTAGTATAGACTTTAAGAATTCCCACACTAAAATAATAAGTATTTTGATATATTTGGTCTCCTTCTTTGGTCAGTCAACTCTACAGTGTGTAGATGGAAAGAGGATGCAGAGCCGTAAGGTGATACGGAGACAGTTCAATTGGACGAATGAGATGTAATCCAGTCAAGACAATCACTTTGATCCCTGAGATGGTTTATAAAATCATGATCTGATGTATCAAAAGCTCAAGTATCAAAAAGCACGTATGAAAAATCCCCTGCATCAAGAATATCACAAAATCAATCACATCTCAAATATTTCAGAGCTCAGGAGAACTGGCACATCGTTTAACATTCTGTACTTGAATTACTTCATAGAAACATGGCTGTCGGTTCTGCTTTAACCATTAGCTGCATCATTTGGTCGTACCGCAGCACTTCCATAACAGATTAACCCGTGGATTAAAACCATATTTTTAACAAGAAAAATACAAAAAGACATACATTTCATGATTATACTGTAAACTATAACCTCTAACAGACGTTCCAAACACTGAGTCAGCAGAGTAATCCCTAATCTAAGTCCTTTCTTTCTTCCTATGTACTTGCAACATAGTTTGTAGGGGTGGGAAGCACCAGAGGCCTTCGTGATGTGATATTATCATGATATATTCTGAGATATATTGCAATTCATTTCTTTTTCTTTCAGCTTCAAATTACACCCCCAAAAGAACGTCTGTGCGATCTAAAAAGATAAAACATGTAGTGGACTGTAAACGCAATTGATTTCCTTCATCTAGTACCTAAAGGTTAAAATCTCATGTACAATTTAAGTAAAGACAAATACTTTGCATCTGTGTATCAATACAGTATTGCCACAAAAAATAGTGCGATATAATGCAGTATCTTATTCTATTGCCCACCCGTACTAGTTTGTGCAATCTCAGTACTGTAGTCTCAGGTGCATTTTATCTCCCAGAGCAGCTGTACTTAAACAAATTAACAGTACGGTAACAGCACCTTCATGAGGTCCAACAGAAGAGCTGCTGCTATCAGGTACATCCAGGATACAGTGAATTAACAAACTCTGGGTTGCCTTTTTTTTGAGAAAAACAGTAGAAAAATAATTCTTTATCATTTTTCTAGCAACCACTGTGTTTTCCTGAAGGCACCTGATTAAAAACAAATAGATGTAACAACAGCTTTTTCTTATTTGGTAGCTTATATTGGTAGCTGAAGAGTTATGTTGAAGTGTTTCTACATGTTGTCTGGGCTTAGGTTGATAGGAATATTATTTTTCTCTTTTTCGTGTTTGTTCGTCCTCTCCTGGCTCGTCTTGAACTCGTACCTCTCGTTTTCTTTTTTACTCCCATCACTTCCACTGAAAGCACATCAAAGGATCTTTTAATGTCCAATGTGAAAAAAAGGAATGATTATGGCAAGATATAGCTGCTGAATGAAGAGAGGAGAAATGTGTGACTTACTGATCGTTCCATATTTCTCTAGTAAAGCAGCAAACACAGCAATACAAGCGTAGCCAATACCAATGTCACTGTCACGTCCTGGAGAACAGATGTCAAATGTCAAGGTTAGTTATTTACTGTGGGATTACAAAACACAAATACTGAACCAACTCATTCAACTGATGAGATATGTCGGTTGTTACTTCAGAGTTTAAAAAAAAAAGGAAGAAAGAGACAATTAAATCAATCGAGTAAATATTCCAACCTGTAATGAACCCTTGATATGTTAATGTGTTAGCAAACAGTTGCTTATTTCCACATCCAGCCGTTATTAGTCTGTTACGGGCTTTCACCAAGGCAAATTCCACATAAGTTTACTTATTGTGGCAATAAAACCTTTTATGATACTGACGTCCTCAAATGTCTTGTTTTGTCCTCCACTCAGAGATATTCAGTTTACTGTCACAGAAGAGAGAAGAAACTAGAACAATATTCACATTTAACAAGCCGACATCAGAGTTTTCCTTTTTTCATGAATGAAATGATGAAATTATAATCATCTTTGCAGCTCTCTAATTATTCAAATGCAAATTTTGTCCGACTGTATGTCGGAGTTCAGCGGCCGGTGCTGCCTGTGTTGCTGCCTCGCCGCCCAGCCTTCCTTCCTTCACAGACCCCGGCCTGCTGGGAGGTAGATGGATCTCCATCACGGCTGGCTGCCCACGGTACTCCATACCCGCGCAAAGTCACCGTTTTTTGGGTTAATGGACTACCAAACGCCGCTGCCCTGACAGAGCTAGAGGGCCTGCAGCTCCTCTCTTCCTGCTAAATGGCCGCTGTGTGTGAGTGAGAGCGCGGTCAGCGAGCTTGTTACGCCCGCAATCTCTTACCACAGGTTCCAGTTAATCTCATAATGGATATGTGTGTTGAGTTATTTAAACAAACGATCGGGGAAATAAACGCCTCTTGTCCGCGAGTCTCATTGATAGAGCCTGCGGCTGGATGGAGCTCTATCAATGAGAGCTAGCTAGCCTCCTCTTAGACCTCTGAAACGAAACCCCTAATGTTCACAAAAATGCATTAAATTGAAATCGGACACCATAGGTAGCTTCATAAGACATTGGGGTAGATGTTCTATAAGTGGCGTGACGAAATTCAAACTGTAAATATACGAAAATTATGCCGAAAGTGTAGCAACGATCTTTCCCATAGGATTAAATGGGACACATAGCTAGCCTAGCAAGCAGCTCCTCCTAAGGAGACCCCTAATGTTCACAAAAATGCATTAAATTGAAATCAGACACCATAGTTAGCTTTATAAGACATTGAGGTAGATGTTCTGTAAGTGGCAAACGAAAGTTATGCCAGCAGCTGGCAGCCAGCCAGCTCCGGAGCTCCGCGGAGTCCCGATCCCCGGTCGTCCAGTACTCAGGGAAACGGTGACTTTCACTGGGTATGGAGTTTGCCGCTTTCTCATCAGACTGTGTGGCGCTCCTAAAGTCCGACATGTCTTACCAAATTTGCAATTAGCCATCAATTTTCGTAAAACGGCCCATATTTGAGCTTTATATAGTTGATTTCTCGCATAAAAAAGTCTCAGAAGTGAATTTAATAACGAAATAGCAGGCAAACAACGTATAACTTTGCAGTGTCTGAAATATGAGACCTGCTGTCTCGTCTCCAATGTGTTTCTATGGGGTTCGCTCAAACCAATCAGCGCACAGCTCATCTAAATATTCATGAGCATACCATATTTGGAAGAAAAACTCTTGTTCCAAATAGAGCCATATTCACAGTGTAGTTAAGGGCCTAATAAAATAGTTTTTGAACAATATTCAGCCAAACCAATGTTACATACCCTATTAGGAGACCTTAAGGAACAGTGTGAAATACCCCATACAATCATTCTATCACCCCTTTAAGTGACAATTACAAAAATGAATGCACTTAGTTTTCTGCCATCTCTATATTTAACTTACGGCTGGGTATTGGGCTTTGTTCTGCTTTCTTGGGTCGTCCACTGCAAAAAAGACAAAAGTGATTAGGTAATCAGGAAAGATGGGACTTGTGTCGTGAAGAGTCTACAGCTACATGCTACATGCTAACAGATCTGTGATGCTGCACTGAGTTCTTCCTGCAGGTCTTTACGAAATGTAGATGGATCTTCAGGGCTCAACAATAAAGGGTTGCCCGACGGTCCGGGGCAACTACAACGCCAACGGGCAAGTTAATATAACAACCCACTTGCCTGTTTGAGCGTCATCGTTTCATAAATGACTATTTTACATGGTAGACTTTTGACAGATTGACATTTTTTATGTATATATGTTCTGTTTTTTTATGCTTTTGAGATTTTTTTGTACTTTTTTCGATTGAAAACCATTTGTATAGGAGCCAGTAAAAATAGACCTTGGGCAAGTAGAATTTTTTTTTCACTTGCCCGACCAGACAAGTGAAAAAAAACCTTAACGTTGAGTCCTGATCTTGGTAGAAGTGTGTTGCGTGTTTATTGGCTTAGTGACAACTGATGAGACTTACTCTTTTGGTATTGACGAGGCACAATGACAAGGCACTAAATGGCCTTTTGGACAATTTAGAAATCTGGTTTTAAACCTGCAAACTTCTGCTTGCTTTACATGGTTGTACTTTCTTTTGCATCCTTATCCTAATTTACTCATCAAATAATTTCTCCAATTAAGAAAGTTTTAGTGTCTTTCTGTCTTCCTTATGACGGTGTCGCTTCTTTTCTGTGATGTTTTTGTCTTTGTAATTTGACTCGATGTCAGATCATTAAGGGCCGCCCCTCAATGATTTGTCGAGTATAATAAAGGTTATATGAATGGGAAAAAAAACATGCTGATTTTACAGTTACTGTAAACGTGTCCCCATTATCACCTACAGTAATGTCTGTATCTATATCATCAAGCAATGAAAGTTTACGTTACACTGTTTGATCTTCAGTTCAGTACAGCAGGGGAGTTGGTGATGTATAGTTCTAGTTCGAACAATGCATCTGTATGTTCCCGCGTCACTTTCTCGAAATGGGGAGATTTTCCACGCTAGTTTCCCTTCTCTTAGTTCCCAGCTGCTGTCAGGAGATACTCTGCCACGGAATCGCGTTGCCTGATCTTCATCAGAAAAACCTCCACTTCTGTAAACCAGGACATTGTCGGAATTCTGTTTGCATTCAAAAACAAAGGCTGTCCACTTTGTCGCATCTTGTCCAGGCTCGAGGTGGAAGTCCAAAGTGACGTCGTCTCCGACCGCTGCGTCCAGGCTCTCTGGGCAAATTAATCGAACATTTTCTGTAAAGAGAAACAACATGAAACCTTCAGAATAGAAAACTGAGCAGTTTGTGAACAGTGTTTTCTGTTGGAGATGGTAAGTCCCTTTGGGGTGGACTTTGGGCTTTTTCACTTTGTAAACCTATAACGTGCACAAAAAAAGATATATAACACAATAAAGGAACGGGAACAAGCCAAAAAAGCATAATATGAGCACTTTAATTAATGTGGTTCAATGTCACTATGAGAGTCGACAAAAATTCACCCTCTCCTTTTTTCAGTAGTGAAATATTATAACTAAAAAAACTAAAACGGAAATGATTTATGCTCAGTTTAATTTATTTTGTATTAGTTTTTTTTTAACCTGGCCTCATAGTTTCAGTTTAGTTTTGCTTCAAGGTTTTATTTTTTTATTTTATTTATTTTGGGGCATTTTGGCCTTTAATCGATAGGACAGCTGTAGACAGGAAAGGGCTACGGCAGAGAGAGGGGCAAGACATGCAGCAAAGGGCCGCAGTTCGGAACCCTGGGCCGCTGGTAAGGACTAAGCCTTGGTACATGGGGCACACGTTCTACCAGGTGAGCTACTAGGGCGCCCCCCAAGGTTTTAGTTTTTATTTAGTTTCAGTTTACTAAAAATGTTTTTCACAGCTAGTTTTTTGTTTTGGTTGACTAGAACAACTCTGCTACACACCCAGCAACATATAGGGGAGAGTGGGGACGGTTGCAATGTGTGGCAGTTGCAACATTGCTGATTTCTCCAATCAGGAATGAGCTAGAGTCATGAAACTCCTAATGCACATGCTCAGTAGGCCCCTCCATCCGTCTGGAAGTTAACAGCCACATGTCATCGTTCCTTATGGGAGAACTGAAATTCAAGGTGAAAAAGTAACTTTTTTTACGACCAGATTTTTTGTCATACTGTCTAAACTGTTTAAGTATTGATCTTTATCATTATATAGTTTGAATGTGCAGTTTCTTAGCTCTTAACAGACTTCAGTACCATGTGTTAAAGCTAATGTGTTAGGCTAGCATCACTAGTTTTAAGATGGCTTTTGGGGGTGGGGGGGACAGTTGCAACTGTCCCTCATGACAACAATAATGACAATTAGATAAAATTGACATAAAAGGCAATTCAGTGGTTTAATAACTCTGGTCTCAAATAAACTAAAAAAATAATTGAATAATTATGCCGAAGTATGAGTTTTATTACATCTAAATGACTGTTGCAACTGCCCCTCGGTACTGTTGCAACTGTCCCCATGTATGGGGACAGTATTTCTCAGGGTCCATTTAAGTTCAAATTACTTCCATATTATCATATGTACACATGTTGCAGCAGTATGGGCAGGTAGGTGACATATATGGGTTTAAAATATTTTTTTTTTTGTCTTTCTAATACATATATAACGGTTGCTGAGAAACTTTAGGAAATGTAAAAAGTGTTGCAACTGCCCCCACTCTTTTGCTATTTGATATTTGCTTATGACAAATACACATCTTAAATCTGCTGATCTTTAACACCTGACTGCTTCGAGATTCAACCATTTCTTGCAGCAATGAAGGGAGGAGTTACGTTGACACTATAAGGGGGAAACAGCATTTTTTTTAACTTACCGTGCCCCTCTCTTCGCTCTCTTTGCTCTGCCTTTGGCACTGTGAATACAGAAAAAATGACAAAAACGTGATATTAAAATATAGCATCACATCAGACTGTCCTGGAGAAACCAACATGTGTAGAATTCAGACTTCCTGTTTGCAGCATCACTCCACACTTTGTTTCACAGTATTGATTAAAACAGAGGTCTAAGCAACAGCTGGTCCTAATTGAGAATGTATTTGCATTATTTGTATGCATATGTGCATGTACATTTCCACAGTTGTCTCTGCGGCCTCAGTGAGATGACTTAACAACCAACCCTGATACAGATCTCTTTGTTCACTCCAAATGAGATAAAATTCATAAATTAAAAATTCAGAGATTACATTAAAAAAAAATCATTACAAAAATAATTAGCCTACAGAAAGAAACAAAGAGAAGACTAAAGTGTTGGTACAGCCGGATGAGTCAGCATTTCCTCCATGATTGGCCTACAATCTCTTCAGCCTGACTACTTTATGATAAGTTTATATTTGAATATTCACCACAAACTGTGCTTTCCTGTCTTATCTACATACTTGTGTATCAGGTAACTCCTCTTATCTACATCATGGAGGATTCATGGACAGAACAATGGCAGTGGTGACATTTTCAAGGAAACCGGTAACTGTCAAAGAAACATTTGACAACTGAGCGGCCGCGGGCCTGCTTTCTTTTATTTTTGCGGTTTTGAACTAAAGTTCAATCAAGCAACAAATTGCAAAAAACAACTGAAATTAACTAGGCTACGCAAATTAACCACGATCCTAAAATGCAAAAAGAAGATATAGCCCATACTGATTTAGCCCAAGTTAGTAATGATGGAAGGTTACCTGTGGTGGCTGCCATGATGACCAGAACAATAATGACAATAGATCCGAACCATAGGATAGTTCTCCAATTCATCGCTGTGTCAAAGTGTCGTTCATATGTATTTTAAAAGATTAAAAAGGTGTTACATGTCGTCGGAGCTTTTGCAAAGATATCTGCGTCATTCCAAATTTTTACTTTCGTTCTGACGAGGAAATGTCAGGACGGATAAGCTCCTGTGTGACTTCGAGGCGTTCAGTTATAACCCCACAGATCGTAGCTCCGCACCATTAGGCTCCTCAGCCAAGCACATACACCAGATGTGACAGCTACAGTGCCGGTTGTGCGGATGCGGAAACCCCGCTGCAGCGTGCCAAAAATAATAATAAATGCAAAAGCTTTTAAACACTATAAGGGTAAAAGCAACACGATAACTTTACTTCCCAGGAGTTTGTGTAACAGCTGACTGTTTCCTGCATCAAGTTCCAGCACATAGCACAGTCCCTCCGTCTCTTTATAAATGATTTCTCTCTTTCTCCGTGAAATGACGCTGCCTTCGGTGTCCCAGGATGCCAGGAACTGTGCTGGGCTCAGTGGTGTAGTCTAATGTATTGGGTATACTGTACTGTATAGTGGCCAGAATCTTGCCTTTGGGGGAGGAGGGAGCCATATCATAGTGGGGGGGTGGGGGGGGGTGGTCTGGGTGTCCTCCCCCAGGGAAGTTTTGAGCATCAACGACTTCATTTCCTGCATTCTGATAGACTTTGATGCACCAATTTACAGTGGAAGTACCTTTATTTGGCCTATGTGAAGAAGAAAAACACAGATGACAATTAAAAATAAATCAAAAATATAATGGAAAGTATGTTGTTGCGCGCCATTGAGCATTTTTAAGTTGGTATATGGAAATCCTGGAGCTTTCTTAGTGGGTATACTGTGTAAACCTGCGTATCACGTAGACTATACCACTGACTGGGCTGTAAAGAGAATTTTGTTGTTGACAAAATGCATTATACAAGGAATCAGGTAAATAGCAAAAGCATGTAGACATCGAGCCTAATTCTAACAGAAATGTGAATAAAAAAAACAATTATATAAAGTGACAATAAATTCACAGATAGGCCTACATTACATACAAAAATAAGGAAATAGAGGTACATGTAAACATATAAATCAATCACATTCAGTCAGAGGTTTCAGCTGAAAAAGCTCTACAGTTTTCCAAAAGTGTCCTACTTTTTTATTCTTTAACAGTCTACGTGTTCCACCAAAACAGATTATTAGTCAGTGCCTTGCAAAATGGCTCATGAGCATTTTCGTTCCGACCACTCTGGTAAACACATGGTTAAGTTTAGATGAGTAAAAACAACTTGGTTAAAGCTCTGTGGCATGATTAATGGCAGCCTTTAACACAATCTCCTCAGGTTGATGGGAAATACAGACTGAAAGTATTTTCTAGTTCTTCTTCATTCATTTCCCATCCTCTGTTTGTTGATGATTGAAAACACTGAAAACACTGGCAATTAAAAAAAGGCATTTTTATAAACTTAGCACAAAAAGTAAGGGAATTTGTGTTTGGTAGATTATTTCTCTGTGGTAACAATGCTTTTTGGCAATAAATCTTATACCGTTGAATGAACCCGTGAAAAATTTCCCAAATCTTCTCTGCCAATGCCAAACAGCATTCTTCTGGTTGAAGAATGGGATCCCATCCCACAGCAGTGTGTGACCAGGCTGATGTGGTCACACACTGCTGTGGGATGGGATTCCATCCCACAGCAGTGTGTGACCACACCAGCCTGGTCACACACTGCTGTGGGATGGCATCCCATTCTTCAACCAGAAGAATGCTGCTGTGGGATCCCATCCCACAGCAGTGTGTGACCACACCAGCCTGGTCACACACTGCTGTGGGATGGCATCCCACAGCAGTGTGTGACCAGGCTGGTGACCAGCATGAGGAGGAGGTGCCAGGCTGTTGTGGCTGTGTATGGTTCTTCCACACACTGCTGAGGCTCCTGTTTGTGAAATGAATACATTGTTAAATTGCCAATATGTCTTGTTTCTTCAAACTTCAATCATCCAATCCACCAAACGCAATGGCAGAATAAGCTGTTTGGCATTGGCAGAGAAGATTTGGCAAATTTTTCATGGGCGCAACCCACATACTCTCATCCCACAAATGCATGTTCCTTACAAATGGGGCCCCATTTGTAAGGGAACTAAACAGGCTTTCCAACGGTATAAGATTTATTGCCATAAAGCATTGTTACCAAAGAGAAATAATCTACCAAACACAAATTTCCTTACTTTTTGTGCTACGTTTAGAAGTTGTGGTCTGTCTGTCTGTCAGAGATCATAAAACGCAGCGTATGACAAACAGCTGACAGCTGATGCAGTGGTGCTGCACCATATGTTATGCTAATTGCCGTCACTTTTAATGGCGGCTCGGAGGCAGAGATGTCTCGTGTTTGTTAAATGGCCGTTGCCCCGACTCCTCTCTCCTCGAGGCTCTCCCTCAACTCGAATCTCCTGTGGGCGGGACTAAGACGCGAATAGAGGAATCAGGGATGCACAAACTGGGAATTGGGAAAGGGCTAAGGATGAACTGATTAGATTTTGGTGGTCAAAGGTCAAGAGGTCACTGTGACCTCCCAAAACCCATTTTTGCCATAACTCAGGAATTCCTGCGCTAATTATGACACAATTTTACACAAATGTCTAATAGGATAAAATTATTAGGTGATGCCATTTTACATCCAAAAGGACAAGTAAATTTCAACGTGACATCATGACGTTCTGCAAAAACACTCAAAGGGGAGACATTTGGTCGGATACTGAATGGGTGGCACTAATCTTGAAACTATGGTGATTGTACAGATCTTCTGTGCTGCCAGGTTAAAGATGGGTGTGAAGGATCCATGTTTTGCCAAAAAATACACATAATAACTTTTATTAAATTGCTTCGAAGTTTTCACTACATATGTGAGTCTGACAGACATTGATGTAAACAGCAGCTTGACTGGTTGGCAGAAGCAAACAATCACAAGGTGGTAGTTCTAGTTTATTTCAAAAAGTCAGTCTGCAGGCTTTGGGGAGGAGAGCGGTGATCTCTGCACGGCAGATACACGTTCCTGTTCTCTCATTGTTTCTCTCTCTGTCCTCTGTCTCTCGCTCTTCAACAACAAGCTTTCTTACTCTGCATAGCTGCTACACATCCATGACAAACTGACCACAGCTACATTGGAAATTAGTAAATCTCCTGACAACAAACAAATAAAAAAAGAAAATTGACTGTTAGGGAAGAGGCTGCAAATGTCTTCTCTGTGTATCTTCAAATGTTTAATGCATTTAACAAAAGATCTTCTCATTTAATGAGGAAGGAAATGCTGAATTCAATTAAAAATGTAAGAAAAATGTCACATAGCCTACATGATAATAACATATTTTTTTTTATTGACAAACAATCAAAGTGTCAGCATCTCATTCTCTTAGTGTCCAGCTTGCACAACTGACCACCTCCATGTGGGATGGTTGGGAATAAAGCTATTCAATATATACAGTTGTATACAGTTGTATTTCCAGAACAGATGTTGTATTGTTATAATAAGTTATTCACAGGACGGTAAGAAAAAAGATAAAAATGAAGCCAAAGCACTTTAAACAGTAGCACAGTACATAAAAAAAAACAATTTAAAAACATCAACATATCTCATGATTATCACAAGAGAACCAGAAATAGTTGCACACAGGTTTCTTGCAAATAGTTGAACACTAAAATGAAGCATAACAGTTTGTTAGTGAGCATAATTTTTCTAACAGAATGACATGCAGCAAAGGGCCACTGGTCGGAGTTGAACCTGCAGCCGCGGCGACAAGGACCGATCCTTTGTACACGTGGCCCACGCTCTAACAGATGAGCTATCCAGGCGACCCACGTTGCAACATTTTAAGAATGCCGCAGAGAGCTTGAATGTGATACTGAGATGTTTAATTAGACAGATAAGATTTAAGCCAGTCAAAAAGACCTGAGAACAACAACTTTCATCCCTGAGATGGTTTATAAAATCATCTAATTTATCAAAAGCTCAAGTATCGAAAATAACATCTGAACAGTCCCTGGATCTGCGTTGAATCAAAAATATACATCTGCCTTAATATCAAGAATAATTCACATATCAGAGATTTCAGAGCTCAAGAGAACTGGCACATCATTTTTACATCACCGTTTAAAAAGAATAAGAAAATGTACACGTTATTTCCATGGATGTTAAACATAATGTCACATTATATTTACTGATTGCCAACCGCACACGTTATTGACTTTGAATCTCCCTAGCATAGCGTTAGCTTTCTGGCTCATTGCTGTCTGAGCAGAGCAGGTATTTGTGAAATCCTCAGGCGTAAACAAACTTTGGATTTTGATTGTAAAACGCACTGAAATATAAATTAATGGTCTTAAAAACTGTTATTTGGCAAGTGACCATGGTATAAGCCGGTTAATGCCATTCGAGGTGTCCATTGCCAGGTATTAATGGACTTGGCGAAGGCAGCCGCCCTCCGTGCACGCCTCGCCATCGTCCATTAATACCTGACAATGGACACCTTGTCGAGCATTAACCCTTACTTAAAAGCCAGAATAAAAACATGCAATAAAAAACCCAATTAAACACACTTGCCCAGTAACATCTTCTACATATAACTACTACTACTTTTCTACTGTCATCCCCACGTTGATGTTTGCTGTAAGGCGGTGACCTCTAGTGGCTGTAGTAATAACCTAGTATGAGACGGGGTCAGGGTGGTTGGTGGTTGGGGGAAAACACAAAGACTTTTTATGACGGCTGCAAGGCTGAGCTGTCTCCTGTTTGTTAAATGCCTGTTGCTTCGTCTCCTCAACCCTCTTCCTCGTCTTCCTGGCACAGATCTCCTGTGGGCGGGACTAAGACTCTTTGGTTTTGTCTTGCACATGTACCTATACGACACAAAACCAGTTATTAGTCAGTGCCTTTCAAAATGGCTCATGAGCATTTTCAGTTTTTTGACAACTCTGGTAAACATATATAAGGTTAGAAGTTAGACTTTTAGGTTAAAGCTCTGTGGCAGATATGATTAAATGGCTTCAACACATTCACCTGCAGCAGAAGTTAAAAAGAAAAAGCATCTAGTTTAAGCAACAAAGAAGCCAAAAGAAAGTGAAAAGGGGATTTTTTTTTTTTATCTATCAGCAATAGTGACATTTGTTGTTATTGACAATAACGAACGCAGGTACTCGCGACTCAGAACTTCTGCTTCCTAATACAATTAAATATCTTCTGCAAAGTCCATTTGAGAGGAAAATCTGGGTGAAGAAACCGAAAGGTAAAGTCACAAATCAGTTCATAACGAGAGAAGCGGGGGGGGGGGGGGGGGTCAAGTGAAAATAATCTGCCCAAGGAAAGTGACACATACAATTATTAAATCCATGCAGTGATCACAGGTAGTTTGTCTAAAATGTGAATGTTTCTTCCTATTTTCTTTTAAAATGAGTTCTAATTACAAATAAACGTAACTGATCTTCAAAAATGCAACACATTTGTTCAAAGTTGTAAACAAAATACCATGCATTTATAACAAGTGCGATATTCCAATAGCTGGGACCACGTTTTTTGGCCGAAATCTGTGGAGCAAAAGGGGGAAACTTTTGTCGACCGACAGAGCGAGCGATAGTTTCTGGTCTCGGCTAAAAACTATTGATTTTAAAACGAGTCAGTTTTCACCCACTTGTGGGAAAGTATAGGTTCATGATTTTTGGTTCACAATTTTTGTCTTCAACCAATAGCGAAAGAAAACCCGTTAACACTGTACATATCAGGAGGAAGGGAACGGCTCCGCAGCCCCTTTGCATTCTGGGTGGAGATGTGGACATGGTTGAGGAGTACAGATACCTGGGTGTCAACATCGACAGCAGGCTGAACTGGAAGAAGGGGTTCAGCAGACTCCTGAGGAGGCTGAGATCCTTCAGTGTGTGCAGCAGAATGTCTTTTGTGGTCAGCGCCCTGTTCTCCTCCGCCATCTGCTGGGTCAGCAGCATCGGAGCCAGCGTCATAAGCAACAGTAGGTTCGGCTCCGTTATTGGCTGCAAACAGGACACATTAGAAGCTGTGGTGAAGAGGAGGTCACTGAACAAACTGTTATCTATCATGGATAAGGAGCACCTTCTCTAAGAGGCTCCGACAGCTTCGATGTCGCACGGACCGCTATAAGATCTTTATCAATACTAGTTAAACAGTTGTACATTTTTATTCCCAACTTGTATATATTTCAAATATTTGTTCTTGTATTCTATCCTATTATTATTTCTTTTTTTTATACTTTTTTATTGTGACATTGTTCTTATTACAATCATACATACACATAATACATGTTCTTGTATTCTATCCTATTATTATTTCATGTATATTGTATCCTATTATTTCAAGTATATTATGTATGTGTGCTGTCTGTCTGATATTTTGCTGCTGCAACACTATAATGTCCCATTTTTGGGATAAATACAAAATCTATCTATCTATCTATCTATCTATCTATCTATCTATCTATCTATCTATCTATCTATCTATCTATCTATCTATCTATCTAGTTTGTCTAAAATGTGAATGTTTCTTCCTATTTTCTTTTAAAATGAGTTCTAATTACAAATAAACAAATGATCTTCAAAAACGGAACACATTTGTTCAAAGTTGTAAACAAAATACCATGCATTTATAACAAGTGCGATAGTCGCAATAGCTGTGACCACATACGCCCACTGCCCCACCAAATTTCAGCTGAAATCTGTGGAGCAAATGGGGGAAACTTTTGTCGACCGACAGAGCGAGCGATAGAGCTTCTGGTCTCGGCTAAAAACTATTGATTTTAATACGGGTCAGTTTTCACCCACTTGTGGGAAAGTATAGGTTCATGATTTTCGGTACACAATTTTTGTCTTAACTAACTAAAAGCGAAAGAAAACCTGTTACACTGTACATATGGCCACTTACAGTAACTGCTGTTTTGAGACAGGGTTAAAAACTGTGAACCTATTCTTTTAAACGGGGAAAATGAAGAGAGGAGAAATTTGAGACTTACTGTTGTTTCCACATTTCTTCCATATGACATAGCCAGCAGCTGTGACAGCAGCAATGACAGCAATTACAGCAACAGCTATTATTATGTTAACAGTGAGTCCTAAAAAAAATAGAGGAGAGATGTCAAGATTTGTTTTTCACTTTGGATCCCACATAACATCCATCCATCCATTAGCATCCACTTTGCCTGCTGAGGGTCACAACTATCTGTTTTACTCTCATTGTGGTAGAAATGACCATTTAGAATATTCTCCTGAAATATCAGAACAATCAACTCTCTGCGATCATTAGTGAACTGAATTAATTTGGGTTGCAAATTGCTTTACAGTTACAACAAATAATAAAATTCCTCTTTGACTAAATATTTAAACTTGTAATAACACGAGTCCAATAATAATGAGTTCTGGGGCCTCATTTATAAAACTGTGTGGCAAATTTGCTTCAGAAGTATGGATGAAACATAGGATGCGAGTATACGCACAGAAATATTCTGATTTATAAAACCGTGCGCACACACGTCCTACGCCAATTTCCCTTTATAAATTACAATCGACTCTAAATGTCATGCCCATAATTTCTCTTAAATAGTCAGTGAAACGGCCCAAATTAATATTCATTCATACCGACATTATGCGCAGATTTTAGCTGTAGATTTACATCAAAGGTTTACAGTGTATGTATTATTTAAGCTAAAATTAAAATGCAATAATCCAATTTGCTATTTCACATCCTCGTACGGGCATTCTACGACGCTATAAAATTGAAATTACATTTTCCAAGTCTTACCACGCCACAGTGGAATATATTTATTACATTACATGTCATTTAGCCGACGCTTTTATCCAAAGCGACTTACAATTGCTATATATATGTCTGAGGTTGCACGCCTCTGGAGCAACTATGGGTTAAGTGTCTTGCTCAGGGACACATTGGCTGATGTATCGCAGGGGGAATCGAACCCGGGTCTCCCACACCAAAGGCATGGGTCATATCCACTGCGCCATCACCACCCATTAAATGTTTACTGAAATTTTTTTAAATTGAAATGCGATATAAACAATGTAACTCGGTTCTCCATTTATGCAAGCAATGTTTTAGTCAAAATGAAAATGCAATTTTCTAACAAGTTGGAAATGATGAATTACAAAAGTGTAATATCTGCATGCACATTATAGGGTATACAGGAAAAATAAGAACTTGTTTTTCCTTACCTTGATGCTTTTCTGTCTCTGGCTCTAAAAGATAAATTAAATATTAAAATATGTGATACATTTATGATCCACAGGAAGAGCAGTTATTGTGCTGGTGACAGCTTATGTGGAGACAAAGAAATGGAACTCAAGATATTTACTTACTATCATACGTCTGATTCCTTTTGTTGCTTATCTCCACTAACTCTGTTGAAATAAGTGGGTTTTAATTGTTATTTTGTGTACATTGTGTTTAAGCAAGCTGCTCTCATGAACCATTCATACACATAGATATAAAAAGTAAAGCACTGTAATTCAAAGTATTCCACATTTTTACTGCTGTATGCACCACATGATACAGGTCATACATTTCATTTATAGTTATCTAAAAAAGGTCTTAAATTTGACTTGGTAAAGCCTGCAGAAACCCTGCTATTGCAACACTGACTGCTGCTGTGTGAGAACGCTGTGGACCGCGTAGGGAGGAGGAGGTGGGGGATGTTTTGGGTCATAAAACACAGGACTTTGAAGCCAGGGAGCGGAGTTCCCTTCCTAGGGAAACATAAGACTTTCATCCAGGAAATGTGTGTTCCTTGGGAGTGTTTTAATTCAAACCACAATCTTTTTCCTAAACTTAACTTGTCGTTTTGTTGCCTAAACATCGCCGCCGCCATATGACGCTCACGTTTTGTCGGCTAAAAACCACCAACGGCCGCTGATACGACCGACAGCTCACAGAGCTCTGTAGCCGGCGCCATGTGATCAGCCGGTCGCCTATTTCTATCATACCAACCCGTTGGTTTAAGAGCTATATAGTTTTAGTACACTACTAATATATGAAGTTTTCTCTTATTTCATTAAGCAAATAATGTCGAGCGAGCCGATTGGCTGAACCCTGACCACAGAGGGGTCATGAATCAGTCTGATAGGGGTTCAATTCACAAAAACGACAGCCTCGCTCCACTTCATCCTGCTCATTACATGGCTACGTACTAAAGAAATCAATAATTGTAGAGATGCACCAGTAGACGGGCCGGTGAACGGAATTGGCCGGTTTTCACGTGCTCGGCCATGACCGGCGACCGGCAGGTCAGTCTGACATATGCCGATTTCATGCCGGTCAACGCTACAATTAACTGACAACATAAGTTATACGAGTTATAGTTCTCAAGGACGCCACAGCACAGTCTCTTTTTTCCTTTCGCTCAACTTTTCCGCCGTGTGTCACGCGTACCCACTCGCGGTGTAAAGCGTGTGTCCGCGCTATTCTTGAACATGTAGGGAACCTGGTGAATTAACCTGCAACATGTCAGCTGTTTGGGAATTCTTCAGCGTGTGTGCAGAAGATAACAAGTTTGCAATATGCAACACCTGCAAGGAGAAAGTAGGGCGTGGAGGGACGACACCAAAAAATATTGGATGTGAAAAGAAGGAAATGGTTCTAACATTGCACTTTAGATGTGTGTGGAGAAATTTATATAGTTCTATTTTATAGTGATCCATTATCTGTTCAAAAAATGTTCTATGTTCTGTGCAAAATGTTCTATTAAAGAAAAGATAGAAAATAAATATGTGTGTGTGCTGTAAAGTGGTTAGAAAAAATGAAATCGGCTAAAAGCGGTATCGGCTGGCCTAACTCAAAGAAAAAAATCGGAATCGGCCTAGAAAGTTGTAATTGGTGCATCTCTAAATAATTGGAAAAAAATATTGATTTGCAACTGATTATATTGATTTCAAAATGGTTCTCCAAAGTCCATGATCAGAACTGCGTGCTTATTATTATAATTTATAGCAATGGTCATAACAAGACCGTACAATGTAGGGATGAACGATTTGGGTAAAAACTCTAATTGCAAGTTTCCTGCCGAAAAAAAAAAAAAAAAAAGTTTAGCTAGCATTATACCATGAGACAACATCAAAACTGCTTTCTTCTGCAGGGATGAGACCATGGACATGACCTGCCAGCAATTCATATCCACGTTCTGTGTTGGTTATAATAATAAAAATAAGAATTTCAATAAAATAAATATCAGTACTGTCCTGTAAACTAGAGCTGAAGATCTTTGCCCGAACCTGACAGGACCCGGTGGGTTCGGTCTTAATTTCTATCATTTTACACAGGCTCGGGCTTGCGCTCCGGATTGGGCGGTAAATAAGCGGTCAGGTGATTTGGACTTTGCAATTCGATTGATTGCATTTCGATTAGCGCGAAAATGGATGTTGAAGAGGTGAAATGGAGGCTGGCCTCTGGCGATTACGTTTTGGTTGCACCGGCAAAGAAAGCAAAGTCTGGTGTGGAAAACTTTTGACCATGTTCATAGTGAGAAATGACTCATTCGTGACAAAAGGCAAAAGAGCTGTGCGCGTGCGTACATTTGAATAATGTCGGGCTGTAAAAGGGTTCGGGCTTTTAAAAAGCTGTCAATCAAAATGTACTTGTCGGGCTCGGGCCTTGTCGGGCCGAACTTTTAAGGCCCAATAACAGCTCTACTGTAAACTGAAATGTCTGATAGGCCTCCGTTCAACAGCAGCATCTACGTATGTTGCACCTTCTACCATTGTGTAAAATAAAGTTATACAAATATAAATTAAAAATCCACTGAAAATAGGACATTTCTTTTAACAATCTGTGAAATGTAACATCTTATGAAAAAACAACAAATATGGTAATAAAAACAGGAATAAAAAAAGGTTATACCAAATGTTCCACCCAAACATTCAACTAAATTTGATTAATCACAGTCTTCACAATTAGCTCATCGCATTCTTTCAAATCTCCATTTTGATTTGAAAACGATTAATCCTTCAGCCCTAGTAGAATGCCGTAATTAGCCAATCAGAATTGAGTAATCAACAAAACCGTGTGATAAATATGTACTAGGTTAGATGCACTCACCAACAATGAGGGTAACGTTGCCACTCATAACCTTACTCTGCAGAGTGGGAACTTGACAGGTGTAATTTCCTTCATCCAGTTTAGTTACGTTGGTCAGTTTTAGTGAAATGTTTCCTTTGGCCATTTCATCATGGAAGAGAGATGTCCTGTTTCTGAAGTTCTCGTGTTGAGCGACATACCCATTTCGATGGACATGCACAACAATTCCATCACGTTTCCACACCACTATCAGAGTGGTCACGTCGAATGGGGGCTCCAGGTGGCACGGCAGAGTGGCGTCATGACCGACAACGGCTCTAACTGTTTCATTGGAGCCAGTCACGTTAGACTGCCCTGGGGAAACAAACAATGCATTTCAGAATCAGAAAAGGGTTTGTTGCCATGTAAGTTACGAGGAATTTGCATTAGTTGTTGGTGCATACAAAAACAAACATATGAACATAAATATTTAAAATATGAAATAAAATGAAATACTGAAACAAATCTATACATACAAAATAACTGTTTAACATAAGAAAAAGGGGGATGAATTGATTTAGTGCAGAATGTGCAAATACTATATAGTATATGCAATGTGTATTGATTCTATCAAGGACTTGTGTTTAGATTAAAAGTAGGATGGCTGGGGTGCCCGGGTAGCTCAGTTGGTAGAGCACGTGCCCATATAAAGAGTTTTATTCCTTAACGCAGAGGCCCAGGGTTCAAATCCAACCTTCTCCCCCTCCTCTCTCTCTCTCTCCTTTCATGCTGTCCTGGTAATTAAAGGCAAAAAATGCCCAAAAAATAATCTTAAAAAAAAGTATGATGGCTGAACAACAGCCATTGAGAAATATTTTATTAGTGCACACAACTTCATTTGTTGTTTTCTCCCTTTTGTGTGAAAAGGGCCACTTTGTGACTGTTTGTACACTATGACCCACCCAGACCTCTCAGGTGGTCTGGGACAGGTCTGCTTGTTGTCCCCAGAGTCAGAACTAAACAGGGGGAAGCAGCGTTCAGTTTTTATGCTCCACATATCTGGAACAAACTCCCAGAAACCTGCAGGTCTGCTGCAACTCTCAGTTCTTTTAAATCAAGGCTGAAGACCTTTCTTTTTTATGCTGCCTTTCTTTAAATAATAAAAATAAAAAAAACTTCACATACAATATAGTGAAATTCTATTTCTGCATTTTGAACCCATCCTAAGTATTAGTAGCAGTGGACAGCTATACATACAGCATCCGGAGAGCTACTTGGGGTTCAGTGTCTCGCTCAGGGACACTTTGACATGTGCCATATGCCACCTACTCAAGGACTGTATACTTAAATACAGTTTTAACATACTTGACTTACACTTTACTTGTGTATTTTCATTTTCTGCTACTTTATACTTCTACTCCTTTACAGTCAAAGAGACATATTTGTAATATTATAGTTTTTTTGTTTTTTTTTACAGCACTACATTTATTTGTTCAGAAGCTGTTCAAATGATCAAATATGCTTATACCTACTGTCGTGGGTAGGTACCCCCCCCCCCCCCCCACACACACACACACACACACCTCCCTATTTGTGTCTCAGAACATTAATCATCTCAGTTAAATCTCAGTCAAATCTAATGTCACACAGAATCAAATATCAGTCAAATCAGAGACATGTTGCTCATAATAGGCTAAGTAGGACGTTGACTTGCAACAGAGTATATGTACACCACTGCCTTGGTAGTCTACTTTTACTTCATATAATTCCTTGATGTTCAAGTCATTTCCTCTAAATATGGTTTGGCTGATGCCCAAAGTCACTTGAATGGAAAATCCCCGCTGAGCAGGAAATAAATTTTGTTTTTGTTTTGGAAATGCAATATATGCAATAGTTGCTACTATTACACACATTTGTTTAACATTTTCATTACGTTGTTCAAAAAAGCAAATTTGTATTTTACTACTGTAAATTGATTACTGTAGCTGCCATTTAAAACTGACTGACGGGTTTTTAATCTACCGTGAGGTGGACACAAACATAGGATATATATATATATATATATATATATATATATATATATATATATATATATATATATATATATATATATATATATATATATATTCGGTTGCTTCACTCCCAGTCAAGAAAACGTCAAAACATGTCAAACATGTCAAAATAAATGGCCTGAAATGAACTCGACCGATCGATTTATAGCAAGTGTGTGATTCATTAGCAACTTCATCAAGGCAACAGCTGAGGGGGAATTATATTCCAAGGTGGCGGTGAGCTGACTGACTGAATGAACGACTTTAACTTACCTGTACCGCTCTTTACAGCGAGATAAACCAGCCACATCGGAAGCATTAAGTTCATCGCGGTCGCTGGATGAAGACCCTGAAAGCCGCTGAAGATCTCACCGAGATGATTTCACTCTATGAACAATACAAATATGGCCAATATAAATATTTCTAATGCGGTCCATGTGTGGGTTAGCCAACACTGACCATTTGCTTTCTCTTTCTCTTTACATTTTTTTACATTTATTTTTTTTTTATTTAACCTTTATTTAACCAGGTTAGTCTCATTGAGATATACAATCTATTTTTCAAGAGAGACCTGGCCAAGGTAGCAGAACAAATTAGTTACATATAAAAACATTTTTTTACAAACAAACTCCAGCAGCTGTGGCGGAATGTAACTGAGTACATTTACTCCAGTACTGTACTTAAGTACCAAATGTTGAGGTAGCCTACTTGTACTTGAGTCTTTTCTTTTCATGCCACTTTCTACTTCTACTCCGCTACATTTCAGAGAGAAATATTGTACTTTTTACTCCACTACATTCATCTGTTACAGCTTTAGTTACTAGTTACTTTACACGTTAAGATTCCTGCACACAAAACACATGTAGTTTATAAAATCTGATGTTTTATTCTAAAGTAAACTAGACAACAATATAACAGCTACAAGTCCAGCTGATATGATCAGACCATTAAACACACAACTGTTTGGATCCTTTACACTTTCTACAATAGGAGGATTTTTATTTACTTTTAATACTTTAACTACATTTTCCTGATGATACTTACACACTTTTACTGAAGTAACATTTTCAATGCAGGACATTTACTTGTAACAGAGTATTTCTACAGTGTGGTATTAGTACTTTTACTGAAGTGAAGGATCTGAATACTTCTTCCACCGCTGATCATCAGACATAAACATCTATGGTATTGGTATTATCTGGAAACAATTTACTTTAATTTAAAATGACTGTACATCTTTGATCTGCTCATTGATTTGGTCCACTGATCTATTCATGGCTTTATTTTACATTTTTTTTATTTAAGCACAGTGGTTGCAAACCCTAAACTGACACACATTTAACCATGCACACCCATTTGATAAGATTTTGTCCCAGGGTCCCCTAACCTGTCAGGGTTTCTGCTTTTAGATGTTGTAGTACAGGAAGTGTATGAAACCCAATACCAACATAGACATACATTTGTCATTGTGTTGCTTATGGATGGAATTATAGTGGAAATAAAGTATTCCACTTTTTTGCTGGGGACTCCCTAGAACCCCCTCAAGGACCCCTGGGTGTCCCCCAGACCCCACTTTGGGAACCACTGTTCTAGTGCACTGACCTCAGAACTACAACAGAACAATATCTAGGCTATCTAGTTTTAGCCACATCAGGGCCTGCATTCATCTTGTCATGATACACAATAAGATACATGTTTTGGATCACATTTTTGGCTTCCTATTTTCTGAAAATTCAAATGATTGTATGTGATGTTTTCTATGTTTTATGTTGTCAGAACAGTGCCATACTTAGCTATGAGGAATGCATGTTGGCCAAGCTCAGGGGGCTGAAAATATTATAATTATGGGATGCTTTTTGTACATTTTCCTCCAGACGTTTTCCACCCTGTTAGGCACATACATGGTAATCACAAAGTTTTAAAAATGTACAAGTGAAACAATACTGAACTTTTCTTGGATATAATGTGTCCCTTGTGCTATGATAAAAGTGTCATTATTGTTGCATTAACAGTTTTAATTTTATGAAGAGTATATATCTTGAATATTAAGAATCTGTACCTTTTTGGTCCCCATTTTGTTGTCTAGTATGGGGAATTTAAGCAATTAGAAATACATGTATATGTATATGCATTACATGTACCCCACTTAACAAAACAACATATAAATATACCAAACTCTTAATGTTGTGGTTAAAATATAAAACAAAAAAATCCTTGCCTAACAGGGTGGAATGGAACATAACAAGGTGGAACCAAGTGGGCCTCTAACAAGTCAGATTCAGATTCACCACATCCAATGATTTCTCCCTTAAGTCCTTCATGGTTAACCTACTGTATTGTCTGGAATAACATCAAAATAATAACAAAAACCCTGTTAGGCATACATAACCTAACAGGGTGGAATTTTTTAGCTAAGTTAGCTGTAGCTCTTTGAGTTAGCAACATTTAGCTAGCACAGATAAACAGGACTTAAATAACTATTTCTAACATGTTTTTAAAAATATTTTATCCAATAAACATTTTTCATAATATACACTAACAGGGTGCAACTTTAAGGGTGCCTCAAGCAGGTGCGTCACCTGAAATTGAGAAAAATAAAGGAGAAAGTGACTGTTGGAGCTTACCTCAGTTTTCCAGTTGAATTCCCTCCAAAAACAAATGTCACTTCCTGCAAATGGCTGTATTGATTTGTAGTTTTTTTTGGTAGGCAAGGAAATATAGACTAACAGGGTGGAAAAGGACTGTGGGGACATATCATATATTATATAACTACAGAAAACAAATGTAGTTTCACCAGATGTACTTCCTTGACTAAAGGAAGTGTGCCCTAGTCTATCAAAGTAATAAAGAATAAGTTGAGGTTTTTTTCATTTTATGGATTATATTTATTGAAGTTAATTACATTGCATTGGGGACATGCTGAATTGAACGCATATACGACAGAAAAAGGTACTTTAAAAAGACGTAAAAAATAAATAAAAGTAATTTATCTATGTTAAAGCAATAGAGAACACCTTAACACATAATAAAATTAATTTGTTATAAATGTTTGTCTAATTTTAGACAATACTGTTCCGATGCCGATACCAGTATCTGAAAAGCCTCCGAGACCGTCTAAAATACTGGTATCGGTATCGGCAAGTGAAGTTTATGCACCGTTCTTTTTTTCGATATGACTCATTGTCAAACTGGATAATAAAAGATTGTTTATGTTTGTTCATATTTCACAAAGAGTTTCACAATCATATTACATCCATGTAGGGATTGTATCGGATCTGTACTCGGTATCGTAACATTGCTGTTCTACCAACATGCCAGTAGATGGCAGTCCTAAACTAATCCTAAACAGGCGACTTCCCCTTGTGTTCCTACAGTTTAACTTGAACATGATTGCTTGGGGCTTTAGGTGTCATTTGTCATGTATTCCTTTGTTCAGCTCATACAGTACAGTAACTAAGTCTTTGTTTTTTAAAGATTTTTTTGTGCCATTTTAAGGCCTTTATTAGATAGGACAGCTTTAGACATGAAAGGGGAGAGAGAGGGGGAATGACATGCAGGTCGCAGGTTGGAATCGCTGCGCTGACAACTAAGCATCTGTATATGGACGCATGCTCTACCAGGTGAGCTACCCAAGCACCCTAAAGCCTGGTTCACACGGCAGGATAATTAGGCCGATTTTAGCCCCGATTCCCCCCTTCCGACAATCTTAAGGATGCTCCGATTATGGTAAAATAATCTGATCAGATATTCCTGCCGTGTGTGGTGTGTTAAGACTGCTCTCGTCTGCTCGGAAGGATGTCGGGACCGCTGCCATCTCAAATCGGGGATATCCAACATGTTGGATTTATTTGGCCCGATTTCTCCTCGTGTGTGGTGTCCCCCGGGGACAAACGAGCACGCAGCCTGGGGACTGTGGCGTGTAGCCAATCAGAAAGCGAGGTGACGAGGCGGCGAGGAAAGCACCGGGAAACAACATCAAAACAGCCGGCGGCACGGCGCACCAGAAAGTCCGGTGGACGTCGGAGATAAGTAGAGCAAGTACAGTCCATGCTCGCGTTGTCTCCACTTCTTTGACCATCGCATTTTCTTTTGATAACGTTTTTTTTTCGGTTAAAAACAAACTACAAACTATCGCCACTGCATCCTCTTCGTCCGCCATGATTGTTTACTCTGAAGTCACGTTTGATCTCGAGGGATTTTGCGACGGTTCGTGTGTGATGTGTTGATTTTGCCGTGTGCTGCGCACCACACGCTGTACGACCAAAACTGGTAGACCCGTGATTTTTTATCGCCGTGTGTGGAGTCTCTCAGGATTGGAAAATCGGCCGACAATTTTAAAATCGTCCCGTGTGAACCAGGCTTAAGTCTTTGTTTTAACAAACACATTTACAATGAATTTTGGAGTTTCACCAAGAACAGTGTCTACATCTGCAGTGTGAACCTAAATGTATTTAGTCTCACATTTAGTTAGCACAATTAAAAATGTCAGGACAAAAAGATCTACGAGCTTCTCCTGTGCCTTAAAGTGACCTGAAAGTTCACCCCAACATCCAAAAAAAAACTAAAAAACAAATATTTTAAGTATTGCTACTTTCACTTAAAAGAAAAGTAAAGGATCTAAATACTTCCTCCACCAGTGATTACTGACAGCATAGAATGAAATCATCACTTTCCAAATTATGATTTTTGTAAATGAATGCATGCTGACGTCTGGCTCCATTGCTTTAAACACGTTTTGAAAGCTTAGAGCTCAAGCAAGTTTGCAAAATGTCTGAGTTCCAATGCAGAACAGTGATTTTTTTTTGACGTCAGCAATGGTCGTCATGGTTTCCTGTACTTGGTAAGGATGTGGTCGACTGCTTTGAAAAACCTGAAAGAGGAAGACTCACAACACGAACAAAGAATGGAGATCGCATCACTCTACCTAATGCTCTGTAAGTCATTTAACTTAAAATATAATCAAAATCATTTCTTTTTCTCTGCTCATTCACCTGCCACTTCAGCCCTTAACATACTGTACGTACTAACTTCACGAAGCAATGGTGGAAGAAGTATTCAGATCCTTTACTAGAGTAAAAGTATGAATACCAAACTGAATAGTAAGAGTACTCAAAATGCAGTAAAATGTTTTCTTGTCAGTTATATCCGATGTTTCTGGATTAATATTCCTGCCGTGTCAATGTGTATGTTGCATTTTCCTGCTGTAGATGTTTATGGTTCATTTGAACTCCTTTATATACAGTTGGGTAGTTTAATGTACAGCAACGCATCACGGTCTATAAGATCATCATATGTGTGTAGCGTCGTTGGCCTGTGAGAACCATGTATCTCTAAAAAGTTGTCAAACTTTTCATGGTGTCAGAAAAACAGCCCTGTTTTCAGCTTTGTGACGATGCATTTTCCAGCTGATCCGAGAGGCTTTTTAAAGACTTTATTTAGCTTTAAGAAGGAGGAGAGTTTACTCAACACATAAAGGAAGACTTCATCCTTCAGATTATCACAAACATTCAACATCAACACATCTGGAGATACGAGGTTTTCACTGGACAGGAAGGGGAGGAAAAACTGTCGTCTGAAAAGTAACAAACTGTCAGACAAATGTAGTGGAGTAAAAAATACAATATTTATGTCTGAGATGTACAAGAGTATAGGTATACAGTTACAGAAAGCACTCGAGTAAATGTACTTCCAACACCTCCCCTCGGTTAATGTGCTGTGAAACTACAGCAAAGACCTAAATGAGGTCAACACGTGCTGTAGCACTGCTGGTAATTCTCTGTGGCTTTTTCTCTCTTTTCACATGACACACATATTCATTTAATTAAATATTAATACAAACAAATTGATGAATGTCGCTTTAGGTTTTACCCTTTGGCTTTGAAAAGCTTTTAGTAGCTTATTTTGGGTTCCCCATTTCGCGTGTCTTACATATGAAAATTGTAGCCTACCTTTTGAAATTGTGTCTTAATGATATGATGATGACGTGTGAATAAACTGAAACCTTAAAGGTTCCCTGCCGCACAAAACAATTTTTTGAAATATGTTAGGTCCATATGTGTTTGTGTCGTGAACGTGAAAATGAACTGCTACCTCCTCTGTCACCTCTAGCTACTGAAAAGAAATAAGCAGAGAAATCAGGCCAATTACAAAATCTGGTCAGTCTGACATCATGTTGCCTGAGCTCATTACTATTCATGAGCTCGCCCAGTTGCGCTGGGTAAAGGATGCTGATAGCCAGGCTCTCATTGGCTAGCTGTTAGCCAGTCAGAGTCAAGCAGCTTAGCTCGTTGAATTTTAATGAGAAATGGCACAAATCGAGCTGAGTCTTCCTGCAGGCATTCTATAACACGCTAGAACGGCTTGAAACAAGGTAACCAAGGCATTTTTTCCACAAAAAATGTTACAGAGTCCATGGAAGAACTTCAGACATTACCACAAAGTAATGAAATATGTGTGGCAGGGCATCTTTAACAACAGTTGATCACAGCAATGCCTGCATTTAACAAAACCTGTCACCTCTTCATCAGCCACACTGGTCGTCACTCCCGACAGATCTCAGTTCTTCCGGTATGAAAAAATCTCTCTGACTTGTGCTGCCAACTCCAGCGGCTGGATGGTGAGAAGAAAGACTACCGCTATGACTCCTGAGGCATGTACAGTGCTCAGCTGGGGGATCCCAGGCGAGTCGTCCTGCACCGTTAAAGATACTGGTGTGAGTCTCCGCAGGGAGAGCGCAGCAACACCGTCGAGATCCACGTGGCAGGTCATATACCAAATATGCATGTTATTAATCTAATTTATTAACTGTCTTCCCGTCGACCATGCAAGTTGTTGTCCTCCCAGGTCAAAAAATAGAAAATTCCGCTTTTGTCAATGTTTGTGTTGCATTTTTAAAAATGTTTTTGGCGAACCTTTTTCAATGTTTTGATGCTTTTCCCAATGCTTTTGGCACTTTTTTTATCATTTGTTTAACTTTTGCCAAAGTTTTTCATGCTTTTTTCCAACATTTCCTGATCATTAATTGTACTTGTGAAGAGCAATGTTTGGAACTATCCATGTTATTTTTGGGCAATTTGGTTAAAAAGAAACCCATATTTCTTATATAGAAACTTGGAAAATGGGACCTGAGGACAACAGGAGGGTTAAAAACACTTTGCAAACTCTACAAGTCATGAACAAAATGCAGAAAGTATGGGAATGGAATTCCTCTGTGTTTCAGCCGATGTTGTGATCCTGGAGAGTCCTGCACTTCCTGTGACGGAGGGAGACAAAGTGACGCTCCGCTGCTCCTACAGGGAAGAATATGAACAGGAATCTACATCCAACTTCTCCGCTGCGTTCTTCAAAAACAACGTGTTCATCGGCACCGAGCCTGCAGGAGAGATGATCCTCCCAGCGGTGTCCAAAACTGACAAAGGCTTCTACAAGTGTAAACACCCAACCAAGGGAGAGTCTCCGCAGAGCTGGCTGGCTGTGAGAGGTGAGAATCCTCGAATCATCTCAGTGGAGGATTAAAACCCCAAAAACCACATCTTCACATCGTTTACTTTAGTAAAAGTACTAATACCACACTAAAAATAATCTGTTACAAGTAAATGTCCTGCATTGAAAATGTAACTTCAGTAAAAGTGGGTAAGTATCATCAGGAAAATGTAGTTAAAGTATTAAAAGTAGTAGCTTTTGCTACACATCTACACTTGAATTTCTCGCCGTGCCGCGACTTTGCGTCTATTTGTGTCTTTGCATTGACTTTGTATGGAATTGCGCCGCCGATACAGAATATTTAAACAGTAAAGAGGCGATTTCGTCTGACGTCTGAGAAAAATAGCTCAATAAAATGTTTTCAAAATTAGCCTATTTTCATTTCCTGACAAGCTACGGTTATGAACAAACAAGGTTTAGACTTAGACTTAGACTTCTCTTTATTGATCCTTTTGGGATGACTCCCGCAAGGAAATTAAATATCCAGCAGCAGATTTTAGCAGCATACAAACAAAACACTCTTTAAATAGGTTAGAGGTATAGAAAACAATACAGTATAAGAATGACAATACACATAGACTTTTAGCTAAATATTTTTTACAAAAAGTAAACAAACAGTAAAACAACAATAAACTACAGATAACTATATATATATATATATATATATATACAGTCACATACACAGTCCTATATATATATATATATATATATATATATAGGACTGTGTATGGTATTGTGTTATTGTACAGTTAATAAATAAATGGCATTTAGCATAAATTAGAAGTTAAGAGCAGTTAGTGTCCAGGTATGTATGTGAGTAGATTATAAAATTATTGCACAGTGAATGAATGAGTGAGTGAATGAGTGGCTACCACTCCTTCCCTTCCTTTCTGTTATGTCCTCTTTACCCTATTTACCCTATTTCCTCCTCCCCCCGAGTGAGGAGTTGTAGAGTATGATGGCATGAGGGACAAAGGAGTTCTTGAGTCTGTTGGTCCTACACTTGGGAAGGAGCAGCCTTCCACTGAACAGGCTCCTCTGGTTGCTGATGACGGTGTGCAGGGGGTGGCTGGCATTGTCAGTAATGTCCAGCAGTTTGTCCAGTGTCCTCCTCTCTGCCACCGTCACCAGTGAGTCCAGCTTCATGCCGACCACAGAGCCGGCCCGCCTGATCAGTTTTCGCCCGACAGTGACGATATATGTGATATATTTCCTCCCAGCTCAGCCTGCAAGTGCTTCTCCTCCTCTTCCTCCTTCTCCTCCTTGGATGATGCCTCTGCCCCGGCTGCTCTGCTCCATCCTGCTCTTCCTCTTCTACACAGCCATCCTCATACTGGGTATCTTCAAGTACCGGAAGTGGGCTCGAGGTAAGAACTTCTCTGAAAAGTATACTACGCTGATGACTTAGTCCTGTCTCAGTATATTGCTGGCCGTCAACTTATGGCATTTTTTCATTACATGGTACCCGCTCCACTCGCCTTGACTCTACTCTATTGGTTTTCCATTATGAAAAAAAGTCCCTGGTACCTGCCAACAGGTACTTTAAGTATCACCTCCGTCGAGGTTCCAAGCGAGCTGAGGCGAAACCAAAAGGTGACGTGAAAACCTGCAGACTACTGATTGGTCGGAGAGAAACTTTCACTCAAGTAATATTCTAAAAGGAGACTTTAACTTCTACCAAAGTCTACCAGTTTTCTGGTAAGATACTTGTACTTTTACTCAAGTATTGCTTTTTAAGTACTTTATACAAGTCTGATGACATCAAATTTAACTCTAATGATGTCATGATTGCAAAAACCGAGAAGGATCAGAGGCAAGTTTTTCTAACCCTTCTAGCTGACCAAGCACTAAATGTGGTAAACAAAGTGAGATATTTGGGTCACATCATCAGAAATGATTTATGTGATGATGATGATGATGATGATGATGATGATGGTGATGGTGATGATGATGATGATGTGCAGCACCAGTGTTGCAAACTGTACCATATGCACAAACTTTTCCCTGCTCTGGTTTCTCCTGCAGCTCGAGCCGACAGAAAGAGGAGAGTTTCTGATCGTCGCACGCTGGAATAACGAGTTCTATTTCCTGCTCGGTAACAGACGAAAAAGAAGATGAAGTGCAGTTTGTATCTGACATTATACAGCCTGTTTATAAGCTGACCAATATCACTGGAGATAAAACTATAGGCTTTATCTCTTATTATCCATCCTATGTTTATAATTGAGTATTATCTCTTTTTTTTTATAAGCTAATAATGTGATGCTTCCATGAAAATCAACATGTTTCATATCAAACTGTTGATAAGTATGTTCTGAATGTTATTGTTTTGTATAAATTGTCTTTCAATAAAGAGTGTTTATGGCTGATGTTTTTACGGACAGGAAGGGCAGAGAAGCTGGCGTCCAATCAAACCAGAGTTGGAAAAAACTGGGTTGGATTTATCCCAACTTGGGTTGATGGTACAAATATGGACCCGTTATGTTGGAACCACCTTAGGTTGACCCAGTATGTTTGTCATGATTGTGGGTTTTCTGTTGATGTTTCTTCCTGTTTTATTTTGTAGTCTCTCTGCTCTCCCATGTTATGTCTTGTTTTACTTCCTGTCTTCTGCTTTCCCACCTGTGTGATTACCTGTCCCCGCCCCTGTGTGTTGCACCTGTGTCTCATTGTCTCCCCTGTCTTGTGTATTTGAGTTCAGTCTTTCCTTTACTCTTGGTCTGTTTTCCGTGTGTGCAGAATTCTAGCGTTTTTCCCCGTTTCCTGTGTTCCTGACTTTCTGATTCCCGTGGATTTTTGACTACTGCCTGTTTTTCGGATGTCCCTTTGCATGTTGTTTTCTGGACACTGTTGCCTGTAAGTTTTATTAGTGCTTTCATAAAGCCATTGAACTTTACTCACCTGAGTCGTGCAGTCGTGGGGCCATCTCCTGGTGTGCTTGTCAGTGTTGGGTTGTACCATCAACCCAAGTTGGGTTAAATTCAACGCAGATCTTTTGATGTGTAAACCAGGGAATTTTTTTACTGAACGCACTTTATTAAGCTACAACATAAAACAAACAAATACAGACGTTAATAATTGACAAGGCAACTACTCATCTCAATACATTTTTATAAGCATTGACCGCTCAACATACGCAGCTTTGAATCTTCATGTAATTTAACTGCAGGTATACTTTTTTTTTCTTTTTAGCTACACAGCAATTCAGAGACTCATTCAAATATGTATAGTCAAATAGAAGTACCTTAAAGCATGGTTTAGATTTTTGGAGGATTTATGAATATATTTACCTAATATTAACACAAGGTTAATACTTGTTTTGTTTTTTTTTGTAGTCAAAACCAGTGACAACACTCTTACAGTCTTCTTCAACATGGATCTTGGTTTTGCATAGTATAAATTCTTCCAAGTTTGATCAAAGCCTTGTGGAATAATAGCAGCAATAAAATAATAGATGTACCAATGTTTCAGTGTCATTATCGCAAAAAGCTACATTTGGCATCAATCTCTGTGAATTTTGATAAGTGAAAGTTGGATGGATACAGTGGCACTCATAAGTTTATGAACCCATGCTAAAGTTGACTAAAAAGAGGAATAAAAAAAGGCATCTTTTGGAAATTGATCCTAATGCGTTGATTAAAAAATTAGGAAAAATCCAACCTTTAAGGACACCAATTTTCTTTGTGAATGAATTATGTATCGTAAATAAATAAATGTTCTTCCTTAAAATACAGGGGGCATAAGTGACTACACCCCTATGTTAAATTCCCGTAGAGGCAGGCAGACTTTCAAAGGCCAGTTATTTCATGGATCCAGGATACTATGCATCCTGATAAAGTTCCCTTGGCCTTTGGAATTAAAATAGCCCCACATCATCACATACCCTTCACCATACCTAGAGATTGGCATGGTTTTATTTCAGTTAGCCTAACAGCTGGTTTGATTTGCATTGAGAGTTGATTTTATGGAAAGTACCCCATTTATTTATTTATGATACATTATTCATTCACAAAAAAAAAATTGGTGTCCTTAAAGGTTGGATTTTTCCTATTTTTTTAAAGGCATTAAGATCAATTTCCAAAAGATGATTTTCTTTAGTCAACTTTAGCATGGGTGCATAAACTTATGAGTGCCACTGTATATATTATGCGTAAACCAGGGAGGGGTCCCGCCTCCCTGAGATAACTGACGATGACTCTCACTTGTGTCAGGAGGATCATGCTGGGATAAAAGTGTGTGTTGACCAGCACTCAGACCATCAATGCCGTGTTCTTTTCACCAAAGTTTGAACACCATTTCATATTCAAAGCTTTAGTGCGTAACTTTTTGATATTAATGAACGTCCGTTACATTCAAGCTATTGCCAAATGAGTTGCTACAAAGCTAATTAAGACTATCAGCTCCACACAACTCTCTCTGTATTTCTCAGTATGACTATGTTCAGAAGATTGTGGCATCTGGTGACTTTCCCGCGCAGAAACTCAAGTGAAGATAATGACCTCTTCTGAAGAGTCCCATCATGTTATTTAAATCCTGGGGTGCGAGATCACGGAAGGCTTGTATCGTGGACGCGCCGACAGATTTGTTGTCATTAATTAAAATACCTCATGGGGGCGACAGAAAATACATTGTCTTGTTAAGAGTTGGTAGAAATGACCGGCCTACAGTTTGGAGTGGTCCTTAATTAATAAGTGCTGTGCACTTGATACTGGACTTAAATAATGAGTAGTGTTACTGACTGTGGTGGGTTAAATTTACTGATGTGCGTGTGTGTGTGTGTGTGTGTGGGGAGATTGGCCAAAGTCACTTAATGCTCACTCGTACGGGGGCTGAGGTACCCATGAATGGTGTACAATTCAGTTTATTTGACTTTGTAAGGTGAAGTCACGTTATTTGGGACACTTTTTGGTAGATTTAATAAAAAAAACATTTCTGGTGTTATACCCTTTCTGTTTTAGCTACGTGCCACGTGGCTTAGCATGCAAGTTCTGCATGGGACCAGCGACCGTGCACCAGTCCTATTAATCAAAATTAGCGTTTTAATGTAAAGGACATATCACAACATAATAAAAAGTTGGTGGCAGCAACTGGCCGTTAAATCGCTTTGCCGGGAAATAGCTTTGTAAATGTTTTGATGGATGAAATGCAGTCAACACATTTGTTGGTTCTTTACAAGAAAACTTGAAAGAAAAGTACAGCATGTAGGTCGATTTGACACATTTATTTAAATAAACGGCCATTTGATATAAAAATACAAAAGTGTGATTTCATTTGGCCATATAAATACACTCCAGTAAAACAAACATATTAAAAACAATTCACATTTCCCAAACATCACACAACAGGCTTCATTTGATCAGTAACCGCACTTAGTTGTACAGTTCATGTGCATAATTACGAGAATTTATCTCCATATGGGGTCTACCTCACTCCGATAACTGGGTCGTACCATGTAAACAATCCTTCATGTGTGATTTATGCTTCATACGTGCAGAGTGCCCCTTTATAAATATAGCATGACTTTTTAAAGTGTTTAGCACATTGCACATATTCTGGGTTCTATATAGTTTTCAGTGGGGATGTCCTGATCAGCTTTTTTGGCTCCTGATCCACTTTTTAAAATATTGAATATACAATCTGATACTTTGTATTAAAATACTTCCACACTACTGACAATTTAGCCATGTTATTGAGTAATGCCCCTATTGGCTCGGAACCAATACATCCCTAGTTTTCAGTAAACATTTTACACATTCCATCCTCTTCATCCTTTTAAATTGTAAATGTAAAAAGACTTTGGCTTTCCTTTCTCTTTGATTCTTAAAAAGGCGAAAAGATAAATGATCAGAGGTAAAACAGCGAGGTAGAGCAGAGTGCAGGCACTCGGTGTACCTCATTATTGCTTCTTGTCTAGTTGCGCCTTGAAAGGTCTTAAAACATTTCAACTTGGAGCGTAGCGCTCTGTGGCAATTTTGAGCACCAAAGGTAGAGCTTCCTGAGTTTCTCCACCGCGCTCCCCAATATTAAAACAAAAGGCACAGCCAGCGCAGTGTTTTTACTGCAGATCATGTGTAGTTAGGTCAACTCACTAATTATGTTGGCAAATTCCTCGTATGTGAACACTAAACGCTGGGCGGTATGGCTTAAAATTTCAAAATTAATAAAAAGTTGTAGCTGCTGTTTATACGGTCCAGCCGTAGTGAAAACCTATTTGAAATAAGCCTGTTTCTGATTCTGAGGATGATTGGCTACGACTGTTTTATACTGTATGTTGTGACACACCGATCACCGATTGCTGTGAGCCGTGTCGACCGATGCCGATGACCGATCACCGGGTCTATTTGAAACCTTCTATTTATCATGTCATATTTATCATATATTAATTTTAATATTCTTAACAACAATGCATAAGTATTAAAATTAACAGAAGATAATGTATTGTGAATTGTCAACGGTCTACTTTTATTGACAGGAAACATTCCACTTCCTCTGTTAGAAACACACCTTAAACAGCTTAGAGCTTAACATAGAGCTAAAGCCTTATTCAGAATAAATTACAAAAAAAACTGTCAGTGTGTTCTTCAGTGTGTCTTTAGTGTGTTCTGAGCAGGGTGGGGCCACTTAAATTTTTTACCAGCCACTTTTTCCAGAATTCAAATTTATAAAAGAGTGCACTATCATATTTTGAATTGCTTTATTAAATTATGTTTTATTATTAATACATATTTTATTAAAATAATGTATTTATTATGTGTCAGTAGCTTGTTGATCTTTACATTGTAAGTTAATTTCATATCCTGGCCTGGGACACACATTCATACGGTTTGATAAAGGACTTATTGGACTTTAACTTATCATTGATTTTACAATAACGAGTGTAGCTCATGGATGTATTAAGTGCAGCTGTCCTCAATTTAGGTCATCCTGTACGTCTCATCTCCGGTTTTTCCTGCATCCACTGTGTGTGTGTGTGTGTGTGTGTGTGTGTGTGTGTGTGTCGTCAGTCGCGGGGTAGAACTGAGCAGCAGAGAGCCAACAGATTTAAAACGGCAGCAGCTTTCAAGCGACTTAAACATCGTTACAGTCTACATTGACGTTAAAATGTAAACAGGTTGGCAGGACGGTCTGAAATGTTTTGCACGGTCTTTCGCTGTACGTTTTGTCAATGCGCCACTTGTTTGAAAAGTACCTTCTCTTTTTCTTTACTTCGCCCTCAACAGCTTGTACATCCATAGATACTGCTGACTCCGCGGCGGGCCTCTTAACACCGGGGATATGTCGCCACATTTTTTAACAGATAATTTTCCTTTCGTCTGTACCTCAGCTCAGCTAGCTAGCTAGCTAGTTACACGGCGGCGTCCCGGACTAGCGCTGAAAACTAGCTACTCGACTGGTCAAAGCCCCGGCTGTGAACGGTTTCATTTCCTGTAAGTTCTTCACAATAAAAGTCCTCCGTTATTTTCGTATTTGAATGTTTTTATTATGAAGCAGCAAAATCCGGCATTTATGGGGTGAGTTTATTAACCAGTGGAAAAATGTAGTCACTGTGTCAACGTTCTGACAGGTTTTTAAATGGTTCTCATCCCCCGGTTAACAGACCTAGATAACTCCTGTAGTAACCGGGGGATTCCTGCATGTATGCACCCTAACATAACATTGATTCTGCAAACCCTCGATTACATTCAGTTACAGCTTTTATCAATGTTCAGCGCCGGGCTTTCCACTAATGAGTTACACGGTGCACCCAACAAAGAGAGAAAGTTGCCCGGCTGTAATGAATGGGGCTGGGTACCGAATTCAATATGTTTTTAAACACAGACCAAACTGCCTCGAAAGTATCGAGTATTAAAAAATGGTCATTCAATTCCCAATTTCAATACCTAAGGAATAAACATCAGCGTCATTGAGCCAATCAGCACGCAGCATGCTTCTACCAAGATGTAATAATGTTTGTGATTGGCTGTCTAATGTTACGCTTTGTAGAGACTCGCAAGAAGTACTGGTACAGAACATTTTTGAACGATACCCAGCCCTAGTCATGAATCTCTTTTTTTTTGCTTCCATCTCAGATGAATCTGCCCCCGTACCCTCCACACCCTCCAACAATACATCCTAATAAATCATCTGGCTTACCTTGGACTCCAGCTCTTTCCTCGACCGCCTGCACTGGCCGGTGCTGAGCCACAGGAGCATCTGACCTGTTCTGCCTAACACCTTCAAAACGTTGACAGAAGCAAAGGTCTGATAAAGATAAGAGGAAGGGACACCTTCCATCAAAACCTCCAGCTGAAAGAGGAAGAAGATGGAATAATGCACACTTTCCAGGTAGAAAAGGTCTGGACCACACTCTATAATTTACATAGCCAACATTGCATTTTAAGGTTAGGTAAGGGACCGTTCGGTATTTATGGAATGGACCACCGGAGGAAAATAGGGGAGGGTCATGTCTTTTTATATTATGCTGAGGGGAGGGTCATCCAACATTTTTTAGTCTGGGTGGGGGGGTGGGGGGGGTCACCCAACTTTTTTATTCATGAAAAGAGCAAAATTTCAAAGTGGCTTGTTTGGTGCATATTTATCCATGTAGCTCTCAGTCTCGGCCCCCTAGCAGATGGGTCTGACCCCATACGCGGAGTTTGCTGGGGGGGGCAGGAGGAGCACTGCCCCCCCTGGTGGCTCAAACGGGTAATTGCATTGTTTAAAAAAATTAGTGGAATAATTAGATCTGGCATGACCAGATATTTTATAAATATCTTAAATAACACAAAACAACTAAATGGTGATAGGTAATACATCAGATTTCATATACTGCTTTGGTAAAAAAAATTATTACCTGGCTGACGATGGGAGCAGCAGGACGCAAAAAAACGAAAATTACTGTTGCACTAGTCTGGACATCTTACCGTGCCAATCTTGTAATAAAGGTTTCCTAAATGCCATGTATATAAAAGTGATGTCAGCTTACTAATTGATTGCGGGTTTTGTGTAGATTTGGACTTTTATACATTTATTCCACTTTGTTTAAACAGCGAAGTGGAGAGGCCTCGTATGTGACGCTCATATCGGCCTTGCTGGATACACCGTATCATTTACCTTTTTGTGGATCTACTGATTACTGTGGATTACTTTTTTTTTTGTCATTGGATTACGGCAAAATACGGATCTTTTTTCTCAACGTGTCTTAACGTTTTATGGTGTGACTGCGCTTGATTTCTGCGTTTGGAGAGGCATCTCAACAGACTGTAGGTCCAACACGGATTGTTCACTGTTACATTTTAGTTGAATTTAAGCGTCTGTCTATTGCGTTCCAAAACAGCCGTGCCGCGATTGGATTTCATAAGGGCGAATTGTTAAATTGTTACAATGTAACTTAAAAACTTTGAAAATAAACAATGTGTTTTGGAATATAATGTTCAGCTTCGGCAGCTTTACCTATGTGCTAAAATATACAATGACGATAGTGACAAGTCCATAGCAACCAGTGTTGAATTGGTGTGTGTGTATGTGTGTATATGTATATATGTGTGTATGTATATATATTTATTAATTAATTAATTAATATATATTAGGGCCGGGACTCGATTAAAAAAAATAATCTAATTAATTAGAGGCTTTGTAATTAATTAATCGCATTTTAATCGGTCCACGCTAACTCCTATGTGTTTTGCGTTGAGGTGATATTTGAGGCTCGATGTGCTGCGGTGATACGCTAATTCCTTGTTGCATAGCTTGCACACAACCATGCTCTTGTCGACGCTTCCATCCTTTCGTTTTTTAAAACAAAATTTCCCATCCACGGGGCCAAGCAGAGCGGTCTCGTCAGCTTCTTCGTTCATGTTCACTGTGGTTTGTTGTTGTCGGAAGTCAAGAACGCTAGTTGGTGCTCCAGTATAATCGGTCTGTCGAAACTCATTCATTGAAAAACGTTCCGTGGTGCAAAAATAAGTGTGGTTAAAATTATGTTATTTATTTTTTGCGTAATTAATTAACGCGTTAAAGTCCCGTAATTAATTAATCTTAATTAACGCGTTAAAGTCCTGGCCCTAATATATATATATATATATATATATATATATATATATATATATATATATATATATATATATATATATATATATATATATATATATATCTATCTATCTATCTATCTATCTATCTATCTATCTATCTATCTATCTATCTATCTATCTATCTATCTATCTATCTATCTATCTATCTATCTATCTATCTATCTATCTATCTATCTATCTATCTATCTATCTATCTATCTATCTATCTATCTATCTATCTATCTATCTATCTATCTATCTATCTATCTATCATCTATCTATCTATCTATCTATCTATCTATCTATCTATCTATCTATCTATCTATCTATCTATCATCTATCTATCTATCTATCTATCTATCTATCTATCTATCTATCTATCTATCTATCTATCTATCTATCTATCTATCTATCTATCTATCCCAGCGTCCTTTGCTGAATGGTCTCAATGTCTTATTGTTTTATTTCATATGAATACTAGTTTACTAGAGGAGGAACTTAGTATTTGAAGTAATGCATGAAGTGTGCATTTAGTTTCCATGCTTATTGTGTTTCCACAACAATATTAGTAAGTAAATCTACTGAAATGGCCACCACACCATAACAGAGGAGTGGGATGTGTAAGATGAGAATGCAGAGGTTAACTCCTGTACGTCATGGCTGTAAAAATCAAATGATATCTGTACTTCTTTGTTAAGTGCAAACTTGCACGCGAGGGGAAGGTCATTCCTTTTTTTTCAAATCGTTTTGGAGGGTCATAGGAAAATTATTTCTGACAAGGGGAGGGTCACGTCTTTTTAGGTTAGAGTCCACAAAACTCCTCCGGTGGCCCCTTAATTAAATAACGAACAGTCCCTAATAGTAGATAGTTGCATCAAGGTTTGGTATGTGACGGGACACAAACTATCTACATCTCCTAGAATTCTCCAAAATAAACCTAATGTCCAGCATCTCAGCACTGGTGCAGGATGTTTTTAAGTTTACTGGCCACACCCGTCAGTGATGTAGGTTTGGGTCAGTCAAACAACTTCTCAACTTAGTTCTGAGTGCCTCTTTTAATTGGTTAAGCATCCGTAATAAAAAGCTGAAAAATGTATTACTTACAGATCACCCCAGCGATGATGATGATGCTGATGATGCCAGCTGTGACTATGCCGGTGATGGCCCCGCCAGACAAAGTGTTGGTAGAGCCAGTGTTGTTACCATCTGAAAGAATGTAGGAGAGATATTAAGGTTAGTGCTACTGCAAACTCCTAACATTACAGTTGTTCAGACTATCCCTCCAGGCTTTTGGCGAGAGGCAGGAACACAAAAAAGACAAGTTTTTGATCAGGGGGAAGCATACTCCAGCTAATAGAACAACTCTGATGTTACAAATGGTTCTCGTCTCCCGGGTAACAGACCTAGATAACACCTTTAGTAACCAGGGTATTCCTGCATGTATACACTTTAGACTTCGCCATGGCAAGGACTATCAACAAGACCCGTTTCTGGACGGACCAGGAGACTTATTTCTCGCTTTCCAAGTTGTTGTGATTTTGACAATAGTCAACCAGAAGAAAAAAGCCTTAAACCAACCAGTTTTACGTTGGCAGAGCGCCACCTACTGTACCGGAGGTAGAGTTACTCTCGTCATTCTTCCCACTCTTCCCCTGCTCATATATACAGGGAGAAATGGCCAAACCCTACCCCGGTTACTGCTGTGCATGTAAACGCACTGCATTGGAGCAAAGTAGGATTTAGTAGGGATTTCTGATCCACCCTCACGGAGCTGATCACTTTCCCGCTCAAAGTCCCTCCCTCCCACTCTGCTCAATATCGCTTTGCTCTCAACTTAGACATCACTTCACTCCACTCAAAATCGCTCACCTTACGCTCCCAAAAAAAAGGAAAAAAAGTCTGCGTTGTTTTTATCAGATGAAGGCCGCCCTCCCTTCATGCCTGGAGCTCCGCCAGTAAAACATCAGCCGGAGGCACTGGCGGCATGGAGAGGGAGTGCAGGCATCCATTTGCATTAACAGTAACACAGAGACAGGTTCGGGCCTTAGTTTTTTGTGTAATGTTATTCATGTATTTCTCCACATGATTTGTATATGCAAGACCAGAAGATGTCTGTTAAATCCCCTGGTGGTGTCTTCTAATCCCATATGGGATGGGCCATAGGACACAGAAATAAAATAAAACTAACTGAATGTATCACTCTTCTCCTAACTGAAGGTATCCCAGGTGACCTGGGACTTGTACTACGGAGCAGGTTAAAGTCTTTGGGTTACCTGTGGGCTTTTCAGGTATTGAAGAGCTGGTATCATGTCGATGGTAACCATCTGATGTATTGAGTTCATGTGGATGGACTGTAGAAAAAGAAAAACGTTTAAGTATTCAGAAAGCATTAAGATCTAAAAATCAGTGCAGGCATTAAAGGGTAATTTTGTTTTTTGTCAACCTGGACCCTATTTCCCCATGCATTTGTGTCTAATAGACTGATGTGAAAAAAAAACTTTGAAATTGGTCCAGTATTGAGCCAGAACCCAGTAACCAGGCCCTCGCAAACCAGGCTGCAATTGTGCACCCTCGATTTGTGTCCACTAAAAGTGTTGTCTTGTTTTGCCTGAATGTCTGACAACATAATGGAAAGGAAGAGTAAGATCCTTTCTTTAAACATAAAATCATCTGAGAAATTGAGTTCGCTAAACTGAGTTTTGGTTGAATATAACACATACATTTACTCTTTTGTTATTGATGAGGCACTAAGGGCGTTTTCACACATACCTCATTTGGTCCGGACTTTTCAGTTTGTTCCAAACCAAAATTAGAGGTGTGAAACCTCCCCTGGACCACGGTCCGGATCAAAAGACCAAATTTTGGTCAGATAAAAAGAGGTGGTCTCGGTCCGGACCAAACTGAACCATGGTCCGGTTCGTTTATAGTGTGAAAGCATTTTTTGGATGGTTCGGACTTTCGGACCAAATAGAAGAAGCTCTGGCAGGCTCTCCTTGTGTTACAAGACCGGGGAATAGATCCTTTAAGGAATAGCTCAGTGCTTAGTGTGTAGGCTACATGAGAGAGTGAGAGTGACGGTGAATGCGCTCAGACAGCTGTCGGCTATCAGAGCAGAGAATACATCAGCAGTTTACTTGTTAAGTGGTATTAAATGTACAGTGTAGGTTTCCGTTTGTCTCTGAATAAATTCTCCAGAAAGTTCCAGTGTCTTGCTTCTCAACAACACAACAAAACAAAGAGCCGCGGCAGTAGAGGAGAGCAGCAGTCAGCTGAAAAAACTCCGACACAGAGAGAGGATACGAGAGGACGGGGAAGCCCGTCTACAAACCAATCAATTAGAAGTATCTGGAGACGCAGCTCACGTATGTGATGACGGCAGGACGTAGTTTTGTCACGTTTAGATCTTTAGTGCGCTTGCATAACTGCAGTGTGAAACCAAAACTTACCAGATCAAATGTTACAATGGAACAAAAACATGAACCTTGGTCCGGACCTTGGTTCGGACTTTCATGTGTGAAAACGCCCTAAATTGGCTTTTGGACCATTTAGAAATCTGGTTTTAAACCTGCAAACTTGTACTTGCTTTACATGGTTGTACTTTATTTTGCATCCTTATTATCCATCATTTACTCATCAAATCATTTCTCCGATTCAGAAAGTTTGTGTCTTTCTATCTTCCTTATGACGTTGTCGCTTCTTTTCTGTGATTTTTTTTTTTTTTTTTTTTTTTTTTTTTGTCTTCATAATTTGACTCGATGTCAGATCATTAAGGGCCACCCCTCAATGATCTGTCGAGTATAAATAAAGGTTATGCATGCTGATTTTACAGTAACTTACTGGCAGCTGGATGCCAGTAAGTTACTGTAAACGTGTCCCCATTATTACCTACAGTAATGTGTGTATCTACGTCATCAAGCAATGAAAGTTTACATTACACTGTTTGATCTTCAGTTCAGTAGAGCAGGGGAGTTGGTGAGTTCTATTTCGAACAATGCATCTGTATGTTCCCGCGTCACTTTCTTGAAATTGGGAGATTTTCCACGCTAGTTTCCCTTCTCTTAGTTCCCAGCTGCTGTCAGGAGATACTCTGCCACGGAATCGGTTTGCCTGATCTTCTTTAGAAAAATCTCTACTTTTGTAAACCAGAACATTGCTGGAATTGTATTTGCATTCAAAAACAAAGGCTGTCCACTTTGTCGCATCGGATCCAGGCTCGAGGTGGAAGTCCAAAGTGACGTTGTCTCCGACCGCTGCGTCCAGGCTCTCTCGGCAAATTAATTGAACATTTTCTGTAATGAGAAACAACATGAAACCTTCAGAATAGAAAACTGAAAACAATCTAAACGTATGCTTTAACCCTCAAGTTGTCCTCTATATTTTTATATCAGAAATTTGGGTTTCCATCAACCAAAGTGCCCAAAAATAACATGAATTGTTCTATACAATTAAGGATTAGTTCACTACTTTCATTGCATGTTGGGTGTTTTATTCAATTTTATAGCATTTGAAAAAAATTGAGATGGTTTTAAAACACTATCCAGACTAAACTTTGACAAGAAAAAGCTTTGAAAAAAAAAAAAAAAAAAAAAAAGGACAATGAGTTGCAAAGTCGACAGAATGACAAACACAAGGGTTAAGAAGTGGAACTATGTTCCTGCATTTAGGGCAAAAGTTAACTTAATAAGTGGAAGTTTTGAACAAACATCAAGGTTATTAAAGTTTCTAATTTTCAATTAGTTTGTATTTCATTTCAGTTTGGACTTTTGGATTTCATTTGAGTTTGGTTTAGTTTTTATATATGTAGTTTCAGTTTGTTTTGTCATGGCCAGGTATAATGTCTCAGAAGTACGTAGCTACATCAACATGCAGAAAACTTGGGTTTGGACAATAGCCATGATGTTTAATGCTTAATCTTTGAGCTACTTTAGTGTCCGATGTGAAACAGTTACAGCACAGCAGGGGACCGAAGTTCGGAATCGAACCCTGGGCTCCTGCGGTAAGGACTGAGCCTTGGTACATGGGGCGCACACTCTACCAGGTGGGGTAACAGGGCACCCCAAGGTTTTTGTTTAGTTTCAGTTTACTAAAAATGTTTTTCACAGCTTATTTTTGTTTTTTGATGGACATTTACACCTCCCGTTGCCTCAGCAGAGCATCACCAAGGACAGCTCCCACCCTGGCTCTGATCTCTTTGACCTGCTGCCCTCAGGGAGGCGCTACAGGTGCATCTGAACAAGGACTAACAGATTCAAGAACAATTTCTTTCCAAAAAAAAATGTTGGTTTGTATTGTTTTACTACTTACACAGATATTTTAAGTATACATCATTATGTTATTTACAATATACAGCATTGTTTTAATGATATTTCTAGGGGGGGGGGACAACCCTTAGATAAGGGGGGTCGGGGGGGTCAGGATTTACGCCCTTGGCCATAACCACTTTGAACTCACACATGCAGTGACTTCACAGTCTAACCCCCCCAACCCCCGGACTTTCTTCTACCCACCTACTGTGCAATATTTAATACTTTTGATAATATTGATAATACTGTGCAATTTTATTACTGTGCAATATCATTACTTCACACTACATATCACACTGTATGTAAAACCATACTTATCTTTTTATTTTTTTATATACATACATCTCAGAACTGTGCACCTTACACCCTTCCCCCCCCCACAAACACACACACACACACACACACACACACACACACACACACACACACACCACCTTTCTTTATCACTTCTTACTTTATTCCATGTTTTTACATTTCTTTTACGTAAATGTTGGCACTGGAAAAGGAGTTGCTTTTAATCTCGTTGTACATGTGTATAATGACAATAAAAGGCATTCTATATTGACTTTAGTTTGAGTTAGTTTTCAGACTGTTTCTTTGTTTCACTTTTTCAGAAAGTTTAGTTTGAGTTTGTTTTTGCCAGTTCAGGTGTAATGTCTTAGAATGAAAAGAAACCTTGTTGGAGAATAGCCATGATGTTAACGTTAAATCTTTGAGCTAATTTAGGGATCGTTCGGTATTTATGGAATGGACCACCGGAGGAAAATAGGGGAGGGTTGTGTCTTTTTATTCTTTGTTGAGGGGAGGGTCACCCAACATTTTTTTAGTCTGGGGGGGGCACCCAACTTTTGCATTCATGTAAACAACAAAATTTCAAAGTGGCTTGTTTGGTGCATATTTTTCCATGTAGCTCTCAGTCTCGGCCCTCTTTCGCTACCAGATGGGTCTGACCCATGAGTTTGCTGGGGGGCAGGGGGGGCAGGGGGAGCATTGTTGTGTATTGTGTACATCTGGCATGACCGGATATTTTATAAATATCTTAAATAACACAAAACAACTAAATGGGGGTAGGTAATACATCTGATTTCATATACTGCTTTAGTAAAAAAAATATTACCTGGCTGACGATGGGAGCAGCAGGACGCAAAAAAAGAAAGTTACTGTTGCACTAGTCTGGACATCTTGCTGTGCCAACCTTGCAATAAAGGTTTCCTAAATGCCATGTACATAAATGTGATGTCAGCTTACTAATTGATTGTGGGTTTTGTGTAGATTTGGACTTTCATATGTTTTATTCCACTTTGTTTAAACGGCGAAGTGGAGAGGCCTCGTTCACCTGTTTGGAGCTGGCTGGTGAATGTGACGCTCGTATCGGCCTTGCTGGATACACCGTATCATTTACCTTTTTATGGATCTACTGATCGCTGTGGATTACTTTTTTTTTTTTTCGTCTCATTGGATTACGGCAAAATACAGATCTTTTTTCTCAACGTGTCTTAACGTTTTATGGTGAGTTTGGAGAGGCATCTCAACAGAATGTAGGTCCAACACTGAATGTTCACGTTACATTTTAGTTGAATTTAAGTGTCGGGGCATCCCGCCACCGTCTGTCTATTGCGTTCCAAGACAGCCGTGCTGCGATTGGATTTCATAAGGGCGAATTGTTAAATTGTTACAATGTAATTTAAAATCTGCTTTAAAAATAAACATATATGTTTTGGATAATGTTCAGCTTTGGTAGCTTTACCTATGTGCTAAAATATACAATGACTGAGGAAGCCTAGTGACGAGTCCATAGCAACCAGTGTTGAATTTGTTACCCAGCGTCCTTTGCTGAATGGTCTCAATGTTTTATTGTTTTATTTCATATGAATACTAGTTTACTAGAGGAGTAACTTAGTATCTGAAGTAATGAAGTAATGCAGGAAGTGTGCATTTAGTTTCCATGCTTATTGTGTTTCCACAACAATGTTAGTGAGTAAATCTACTGAAATGGCCACCACACCATAACAGAGGAGTGGGATGTGTAAGATGAGAAAGCAGAGGTTAACTCATGTGTTTCATGGCTGTAAAATATTAAAGGGTATCTGTACATTTTTGCCAACCACAAACTAGAACATAGGGCATCAATAAGTTGCTGGGGAGGGTCATGCCTTTTTTTCAAATCGTTTTGGAAATAGAAAAATCATTACTGGTGAGCAGGCCTAACTTGATTCCTTTTAATGATTCGGGTTATTCGAGCCCGAGTCACTCGCTAAACTGATCCGGGTTGTGCGAGTCACTTGAGTCACTATTGTATGCTACATAGAATCTTTTAATTTTATTTGGAAAATGTTATATCCATAAATGTAAATGGTCTGAAGGAAAACCGAATATTCATTTAAAAATGACATGAAATTATATTTTGAAACTTTAATAGAACTGACAAATAAGAAAGCCATCCGGACTCTGAACATTCACAATGACTTACAACCTCTTTAATGTAAATTCCATGTGCCCCTTTCTTATGTATGTATATATGCATTTAATGTTTTCTATGTGTATCTGTACTTGAATAATAAACTTTTTTGAAGACAAAAAAAACATGAGTTGTCGGCAAGGTGAGCTTCCGGACTGTCTGCTCGACCTAATTGCATTTACATTTATACACCAAAACCTACAGTAGGCCTAGCTAAGCTATGTGCAGAACATTTTATGTTATTTCAGAAGTGAAAGAATAGCTTTTGTTGTGGATTTGCTTTACTCTGAGCTCGAGGAGAGACTTCACTCGCTCGTCTGAATCAGACCCACTCATATAGCCGGCTGATTCGCGCCAGAACTCATGAATCCCCGACAACTCATGAATCCCCGACAACTCATGAATCCCCGACAACTGATGAATCCCCGACAACTCATGAATCCCCGACAACTGATGAATCCCCGACAACTCATGAATCCCCGACAACTCATGAGCCCTCATTGACTCGTGAGTTCTCGAGTGAATCCCATGGTCTGTGAGCTTCCGGCTCTGAGTCTGCGGGTCAGGACTGTCTCTCTGCTCACTCAGGCGCTTGAGTTGACTTGTGGAGTTGCTGTTACCTACGAAATTGTAAGTTATAAAGCTTTTTGTAGCTAAGATGGCTAGCATAGTAGAAGCTAATGTTGCAAGAGGTTTGTGTGTGGCGCTGTTATCATTTTAGATTGAACTGTAGTAGGACTCAACTGATCAGAGTTAATGATGCTAGAGACTCGCGATTCGTGAGTTAATTTAAAGACACGGGTTAAAGATCCGAGTGAATCACGACTCAAACAGGTTTACTGGTGAGGGGAGGGTCAGGTCTTTCTGAGTAAAGATCCCAAAACTCCTCCAGTGGCCCCTTAAATAAATATCGAACAGTCCGTTAGTGGCCGATGTGAAGTGATTATGACACAGCGTCGTCTCATGTCAAGTCTGTTTAATTTCTGTGGTTCAATGTCACTATGAGAGTCTACAAAATATCATGGTGTCTCCTAAATATTATAACTAAAAAAAACTGGAAGTGATTCATGCTCATTTTAATTTATTTTGTATTAGTTTTTTTAACCTGGCCTTATAGTTTCAATTTAGTTTTTTCTCCAAGGTTTTATCTTTTTATTTTATTTATTTTTAAAGATTATTTTTTGGGGCATTTTGGCCTTTAATCGATAGGACAGCTGTAGACAGGAAAGGGGGCAGAGAGAGGAGCAAGACATGCAGCAAAGGGCCGCAGTTCGGAATCGAACCCTGGGCCGCTGGTAAGGACTATGCCTAGGTACATGGGGCACACGTTCTACCAGGTGAGCTACTAGGGCACCCCGAGGTTTTAGTTTTTATTAAGTTTCTGTTTAATAAAAAAAAAAAATTCACAGCTAGTTTTTGTCTTGGTTGACTAGAACAGCTCTGCTACACACCCAGCAACATCAGCTTTATTTGGAGAACTTAAATCTGCTGATCTTTAACACCTGACTGCTTCAAGATTTAACCGTTTCTTGTAGCAACGAAGCGAGGAGTTACGTTGACACTATAAGGGGGAAACAACATTTTTTTAACTTACCGTGCCCCTCTCTTCGCTCTCTTTGCTCTGCCTTTGATACTGTGAATACAGAAAAAAATGACAAAAACGTGATATTAAAATATAGCATCACATCAGACTGTCCTGGAGAAACCAACATGTGTAGAATTCAGACTTCCTGTTTGCAGCATCACTCCACACTTTGTATCACAGTATTGATTAAAACAGAGGTCTAAGCAACAGCTGGTCCTAATTGAGAATATATTTGCATTATTTGTATGCATATGTGCATGTACATTTCCAGTGTTGTCTCTGCGGCCTCTGTGACATGACTTAACAACCAACCCTGATACAGATCTCTTTGTTCACTCCAAATGAGAGAAAACACTACTTCAGAGATTAAATAAAAACATTAAAAAATGTAAATATTAGGCTACAGAAAGAATCAAAGAGAAGACTGCGTATTCACCACAAACTGTGCTTTCCTGTCTTATCTACATACTTGTGTATAGATAACACCTCTTGGCAATGGTGGCATTTCCAAGGAAACCGGAAACCATTAAGTGAGCGACCGCGGGCCTGATTTCTTTTCTTTTTTTTGTAGTTTTTAACCAAAGTTCAATCAAGCAACAAATGGCAAAATAACTGAAATTAACTAGGCTATGCAAATTAACCAGGATCCTATTAAAAAGGAAGATCATTTAGCCCAAGTTAGTAATGATGTAACGTTACCTGTGGTGGCTGCCATGATGACCAGAACAAAATTAAAAACATTAAAAACAATAAAAACAATAACTCCAATACATATGATAGTTTTCCACCTCATCGCTGTGTCAAAGTGTCGTCCATCTGTATTATAAATCAGAGTCACAAGTCACAGCTTGAACAAAAATTGCTGCGTCATTCCAAACTTTTGCTTTCGTTCTGACGAGGAAATGTCAGGCTGCGTTAGGATACAAAACAGGACGACCAAGAAATAGCCTACATAGAGTAAAGATAAAAGTTCGTCTTATTCGTTGTCAAAAAGCACCTGACAGCTCCAGAGCTCCCATTCATTCACAATCGGGTTGGCGCATTTACGCTGCGTCGGCGTGTGCGCAAAAGGGAAGTGCGCTGCGCTGTAAAGAGAATTTTGTTGTTGTTGACAAAATGTATTATACAAGGAATCAGGTAATAGCAAAAGCCCGTAGACATCAAGTCTAATTCTTACAGGAATATGAATAAAAAACACACAAAATAATACAAACGGACAATACATTCACAGATAGGCCTACATTACATACAGAAATAAAGAAAAAGAGGTAGCCTTCATGTAAACATAAATAAATCACATTCAGTCGGAGGTTTCAGCTGAATAATCTCTACAGTTTCCAAAGCTTTGCTACTTTTTTGTTGTTTAACAGTCAAAGTGACTTGTGTAGAGATTTTGAGAAATGAGAGAGAAAAATTAGGAGTGAATATAAAATTTGGCATGTAGAATAATGAAATTAATTGAATACCCAAGAGCTCCATTTCCCAAATCATCATAGAAACAAATAATATATTCATGGTTAAAAGAGTAGACAGAGTTAGTGGGTGCTTTAAAGCAAATTAACCATAGCCAACGGCCACACTTTGGAATTACAACTTCCTGTCTCCTTGGCCTCCCTTCCTCGAGTCTTAGTCCCTCCCACAGAGGAGGCATGGAGGAGACGCGAGGAAATCACGGGAGGAGAGAGGGAACGAGCAAATGTGTTGTTAGAGGGATGAGACTTCTGCAAAATAGCCTCGGGAAGGAACTTGTTTTAGTGGAACGTGTGTACGTTCAAAAGTTGTTTTAGTCGTGCAACAGAAAACTGAGATTGGACAGATAGTCTAGTTAGCTGTCTGGATTTACCCTGCAGAGATCTGAGGAGCAGTTAGATAGTCCTCAGAAATCCACCGGAGGTTAGAACGCCAACACAAAGACAGAGGAAGGGGACGGAAATCCGATTGAAAAAAAAAAGGACATATGGTGGAAATCTGATTTGGTTAATCTGATTGTTCTCATTGGTAAATATCATCTGGTCTTTGGTGTTATTTTGCCCCGAACGTCTCCTCCCAGGCAGCACGGCAATGGTTATGTTTAGGGTTAAGGTTATCAGCAATGAAATATATACAGTTGTATACAGTAATATTCAAATAAAATACAAATATTAAAAATACAGATCTCACTCATTTACACACCCGGGCAGGCCTGAATGACCTGCAGCTCTATATCATTATTTTTGGCTCGTTCGTTCCACGTTAGTATGAATCTGTTGGTTAGTGTACAGCATGTGGCAGCAAAGTAACACTGTCAGAAAACTGGCAGCATCTACTAATTCTTGAGAATGCGTACCTCAAATAATTAGTGTTTAAATGATTTGTATTTTCCCCTCCAGTCAGTCAACTCTAGAGTGTGTAAGAGGCGGACAGGGGATGCAGAGCTAAAGGGAGACACTGAGAAATATATTTTATATCTATGAGACGTTCTATTGGACAGATGAGATTTAATCTTGTTAAGAGGACCTGAGAACAACAACTTTAAACCCTTAGATGGTTTATTAAATCATGGTCAACACACACAAATACTAAAAAAAAGTGCTCATAATCAATGCCCTCCCTCTATTTTAGTCAAGAATATAAAAAAAATAAATCATTCACATATAAAACATTTCACATTGTTAAAAGTTCTGGATAAAAAGTTTGCACTTTCAATTATTTTATGAAAAACATGCCCAACAGTTCTGCTTTTACGTAAAAGCAGAACTGTTGGGCATGTTTTTCATGTTCCTTCAATGCATGGGTGATTTATTTTCACAGAAGCAGATTAAGGCATATATTAAGAATGTCAGAATGCATTATCAAACCCATCATGTCACTGTGCAACACTTTCTCATCAACAGGTCAGGTTTGATATCGTGCAAAAGATTATGCACAACAATTTGTATGCTATCCTAAGAAAATGATGCCGACTGCCAGCCGGTCACATGACAGTTGAGTTCATCGGACTTTAGAGTTCATTTTAGCCGACAAAAGGTGACTTTGGGCCGGGTACAGAGAACCGTGAGTGGACGGTCGTTTAAGAGGACTTTACAGTTCAGCCGACAATAAGTGGCGATGATAGTTAAGGCACCAAAACGACTAGTTAAGATTACAAAAAAGATTGTGGTTTGGGTTAAAACACCGGTCCCTTTAAGTAGTACTTGTGTAGTAGTAGTGTTGTGTGTGGACATTGGACTGGAAGCTGTGGAATTAATTACTGTTGTATTGGTGTCATGTAATTCCGTGTGGGACGGGCCACTTAGTAGCATGACACGTAACTAAAAAATATTTTTTTAAAAATCAAATCATCAGTACTCCTGGGACATGAACACCCGTTTCCTGGATCAAAGTTGTTGTGTTTTCTCCTTTACTTCTTCCCGGACATGAACTCCACTCCCCGGCTCGAAAGCCCTGTGTTTTAGGACCTGAGTGCTCTTATACAGCAGCAGTCATTGTGGTGCTGACAGTTATAAATACATGGAATACATAACAATTACAGTGCTTTATGGCCATGTATGTATGTATGTATAGGTCATGAGAGCATCCTGCACTGTGACAGTAATCTGATTTAAATAAAGTTTGTCATCACAGTCTCTTGGCTATTCAGTCATAGTAACAGCAGGCAACTGTATGACAACAGTGCCATCATGAGGTCAGCTGCTAAAAGCTCCCATCATCTTGGCCCACCTTCAACCTGAGCAGAGTTTAATCAGCCAGAATATCTGAAAACACCTGTGTGGGTGAAAACTTCGTATGCACGTTTGCGTGTGAACTGAGACAAACGGAGGTTTAGGCAGCCGAGGAAGTGAGGAAGAGAAGAGAGAGGAAGTGATTGGTTGCTGTTGTTGCTGTTTTCGGGATTCTGATTGGCTGACGTGGGCTTGAGCTTCTCGTTACACTGCCACCTACAGGTTTGGCATATATATGCTCTTGACGGCATTGACGGCGTATATATACACTGGTACGTGTAAACACTTTTCTGAAAACTGACAGCTGTGCACGATGTTATTTTTGAAAACGGAGAGGTTGAAATGTCCGTTTATGAAAATAGCCGGCCACGTGTAAACGTAGCCTTAAGAGAGAAATGCTGACACCTGAACAATAGTTTTTGAGGATTACCAGGGAGCCTGTGCGCCTAATTGATTGAAATGACTTAATTAGAGCAGTGGTTCCCAACCCATTTCCAACAATGCCATTTAGTTTTCTTCACAAAAATTAGTGATATGCTCCGTGTTGTAGCCAATTTAGACATGTGCTGCGTGCGTGTTATGTGTATAGTGTGTATAGTGTGTATAGTGTGTGTGTGTGTGTGTTAATCAGAGGTTAGAAAGGGAATCTCAGGTGAGGGAGAAGGAGGAATTTTGATCCCTCATTGTTAATCTTTCACAGTCAGTCTTTTTGTAGGTGTTTTTAAATGCATTTATAAAATAAAGAATTATTTGCACCATTGCACATTTTTTGTGGTCAGATTGCCACTACACTCTGACATAGACCAACTGTATAGACATACAGTATATAAGTGTTTGATTGTATTATTTCAATAGAATATACAGGTTTTTTTTTTTACTAACCCCTGTATATTTAACTACTAGTTTCACTGGTGCTTTGCATGTTGTCAGAAGTTTTCTTTTTGTTGTTTCTTCGCCTTTTGCGTCCTCTCCGGTATCGTTTTCCAGTCGTACCTATACGACACAAAACAGATTATTGGTCAGTGCCTTCCAAAATGACTCATGAGCATTTTCATTCCGACCACTCTGGTAAACATATGGTTAGGGTTAGATGAGTAAAAACAACTTGGTTAAAGCTCTGTGGCATGATTAAATGGCAGCCTTTTAACACAATCTCCTGCATCACATACACACAAAATTCATCTTTCTGAGGCAGCAAAGAATTTAAAAAAGAGAGACTAAAAAGGCTACGTTCAGACTGCGGGTAAAAGTGGCCCAAATCAGATTTTTTTTTGAGGACAAGTGACCAGGTCAGACTTCTTCAGAAGTAGTGTGAACACATTTAAATCTTGCCCGGATCTGATTTTTTTCAAATCAGCTTTAGGGCGTTTTCACACCGTACCCCGTACGTTTTCTTTGGCCCGAATCAGTTGGTGAGTTTGTAAACTTGGAGCAATTTGTCCTTGTTTGGTTCGGTTCGGTTTGGTTTCACACCTGGAAAAATCCAAGAGTACCAAAATGCGCCATTACAAATCATGCAAGAACGTCCACTCCTCTTATTTGTCGGATGTGTCTGGGGGCGGGAGCAAGAAAGTAAATACAGGAAGAAGGTCCTGTGTTCTGGACTAGTGCATATTTCTTGCATCTCCATGGTCAAACCAGCTCATTTCATTAAAATGATCAGACATTTTTTTGCGAGAGACGTTACTACGTCTGCTCTGGTCACCGAGACTTCGCTCTACTCTGCCGGCGTCTGTCTCCAATTTTAGCGGCAGCTGGTTTGACCACAGAGATGCGAGTGATGGACGCCGAGCTTGACCGCAGTCTATTTCTGTGATAGAAACACTGCAAGCTGCTACAGTTTGCTGCTCTGCTGCATCAGATTGTAAACACACCTGACTACAGGAGACATTAGCTCAGACTGGTTCGAGTACGGATCACGTTCTCACCACAAACTAACCGCTCCAGAGTTGGATTGAAAGCGTACCGAGACCACCTCTTCAGGCAGGTCTCGGTACGCTTGTGTGGTCTGCTTTTGGTGCGCACCCGAATGCGAATGCCGCGTTCTCACCTGCCCTGACAAACCACACCAGCGGGACAAACGAACTCTAGTGCGATTCAACCGAACTAAAGGCTGTCGGTGTGAAAACGCCATTAGTCCACTTCCATATGTGGTCCTGAATCAGACCCAGGTCTGATCTTTTTTTCAACGCGGCCGCAGTGTGAACAACCAAGGCGGATTTGATGCGACTTTTACGTCAATCTACATCGACATTTGTCACAATTATGCGGGAGTTAGCCGTAGACACAGACGGTAGAATTAAAAACTTGACTAGGCCTACAAAATGGAGAACAGTGATGGAGCAAGTCAATGGAGGGAGAGGGAGGTGTAAGACTTTTGTAAGACCTTTGGCTCTCTTTCTGTTCATTCTTCTCCTCCTCGGCACCTGCTCATTAATGTTACGGCTGCCATTACACAAACATTTTGAAATAAAAGTGAAAAATGCTTACTTCCTCTATAACCTCCCTAACTTTAGTGAAACAGCGTGCTGCGTCTGATGTCATTGTTATTGTTCTTTTGCGCATGCGGGTCAGTTCAAAAGAGTTCACACTGGAATCTGATATAGGTCACATTTTAAAAAGGTTATGTGAACAGCTAAACAAAAAATCGGATCTGAGCAAAAAATCCGAAATTAAGGATTAAGAGTTCCGGTGTGAACGTAGCGATGTGAAAAGAGCGATCAATTCATTCAGTCATTGACACGCTGTTAGAGACTCCTAATATCTGACTGGTTGTTGTTTTATGCCATTAGTAGCACCAGGAGGAGGCAGAGCAATGTCATTTTTTCACAGATTATCTGATTCCCGTAGTGCTGTCAGGATATAGTGACAGATTGAGCAAATGTATTTGTCTTAGGGAAGTCATAACTGTAGCTTTCATTACCACAGTTACTTCCGTTTCTTCAAGTTCTTTTCTTTTAAAATGTGTTATAATTGCAAATAAACATTTTTGAGGAACTGTATGAATGAGGAAGGAATGGCACAGGAGTTGTATCTGCATGTTCATTATAGCGTACAGGACTTGTTTCTTACTGTTATCTGTTTTTGGCTCTGGCTCTGTGGAAGAAAGGAAAAAAAAAACAGCATGTTAATTTGCTTACGATAAAAGAAATAAACGAAAACTGATCTTTAATAAGAATGTGTGCCTTTATAACAAAAACTATTAATTTTTTTTCAGTCTGTTTTCGAGCCACTTATCAAGTGTTAAAAGGATAGGTTCACAATGTTTGTCTGAAAAACAATAGTGAAAGAAAACCTGTTACACTGTACATATGGCCTCTGAACTGTTGTTTTGAGACAGGCTTAAAAACTGTGAACCTATTCTTTTAAACGGGGAAAATGAAGAGAGGAGAAATTTGAGACTTACTGTTGTTTCCACATGGCTTCCATTTGACACAGGCAATGACAGCAGCAATGACAGCAGCAATCACAAATACACCAACAAATGCTCCTAATATGCCAATAACTGGTACCGGGTTTTCTGAAAGAATAGAGGAAAGATGTCAAGATTTGTTTTTCACTTTGGATCCATCATAACATCCATCCTTCCATTTTTCACACCAACTTCGCCTGCTCAGGGTCACAACTCAGTGCACAGCAGTATTACCGTTTACAATATTCTCCTAAAATATCAGAACAATCAGCTCTCTGAGAAAAAATTGCAGGTCCCTAAATTCCCCTGCTGATGCTGTTAAAATGAATAATATTCCTTAATGGATCCTAAATCAGGACTTCAATATAGGTCGACTATTCGCGTCTTTGCATTGACTTTGTATAGAATTGCGCCGCGTAATTCGCCAGAATTTACATCCTGGTACAAAACACACAGGCACAGTCCAGATTCTCTGCAGGGGGGCCTCCAAATTATTGTTAATTTTTTTTAAGTTCTTTCAAAAATGAAAATGTCTTAACATGAATCCAACACATTATTAGCAAATATAAATCCCCACTGATGATAGGCTTACTGGCCTATAGGTAAGGTAGTCACTAAGGTAGCCATCCACATATACAGTTAATCCTAAGGATTCACTGTGTCACATGTATGTTTAACATTAAAAGATAATTTATAAAATCATGCTGACAATCACTATTTTAATAGCTTAGTATTCCATGCACTAAAAAGGTATGTAAAGGCTTTAGGCTGCCATACACGTTACTGTAGGCCCAGCTTAATATGCAACTTCATTTGTACAATATATGTAGTAGGGGGTCCCTGCTCTGTCTCTCTTTCAGTTAAAAAACGTTGAAGACCCCTGTTATAGGGTACAGTAAACTCAGCCCTTACCGCCACTTATGTTTGGATCTGGCCTTGGCTTTGACTCTGTGTCTGTGGAAAAAAACAAATTGTAATGTTGTGTAAATTGTGTTTAAGAGCTAACATGTTACAATTGTATAGCCTAATGGTTTCTCTTATGTCATTTAAATATGTATTAGGTTAGATGCAGCCTACTCACCAATAATGAGGGTAACGTTGTACATTCTGACTTTATTTGAGCCAGATACATTTTTAAAGCGAACATGGCAGGTGTAATTTCCCTCATCCAGTTTAGTTACGTTGGTCAGTTTTAGTGAAATGTTTCCTTTGACCATTTCATCCCGGAAGAGAGATGTCCTGTTTCTGAAGATCTTGTCCTGATTATCTAGATTGTCAGCCTTACTTCGATGTAAGTGAACTTGTTTCCCATCACGTTTCCACTCCACCATCAGAATGGTCTCATGGAATGGGGGCTCCAGGTGGCATGGCAGAATGGCGTCACGTCCGGCTACGACTTTCACTGATTGGTGGGAGCCAATCCCAACAGACAGTCCTGGGGGAAACAAACATTGCAATTAGACTTTCTTTTTCCATCATTTATCTTATTTTATTAGTACACAGTACCCAAGTTTCCATCTAAATGTTTTGCAAATAGTATCCAGGAAATCAGGAAAAGAAAATGTGAAGAATTTCTATCCACTAATGTTATGCAGGGACTTGGGCGCATCAAAATCAAGGAACTGAATATCGCATTCGAAAATGACGCCCATAAACTAAACTAAAATGAAAAATTTGCTCACTTAGTACGAAATTTCCGCACGTTAAAAAATAAATACCACTTCACGTTGTGTCAGTCACATTTACAAACTACCCCTGAAAATTTCGTCCGTCATGAAAAAAATCATACAGGGTTAAATTGGTGTTTGTTCAGGATCCACTGGTTCGCGGAAATTTGTCTACTTTTTAATATGTGGCTCCAGTATCGACATCCTGAAGTAAACTCCGAATCTTTTAGGATAATCCTGCAGCTCCTTGATAACGAGGTGGAACTCTCCTCGCTCTCTGGCCAATCTCAGGATTGGATGGAGCAAATGATTTCCTATTTCTTCTTCTCTTTTTCAGAAGAGAAGACAAGAAAATCATCATCACTGCTTCAAGACTCCATTTTGTATTGTTTTATGAAATGTTTTGTAACAGATTAATTAACACGCATTGGACTCAGTGTGCAAGTTTCTGTGACTAATTTTTAGCATGACATGTAGGAAATACGAAAATTTCTGACCTTGAATGCATAAGCCAAAAAACCGTTTTCTTGCTTTCACTGTGTTACTGTTTTTCCCACTGGCCCCCACCCAAGCATTCCTGCTCATCCCAAAGACTTCACATTGGATGACATAATGCACATACAATAAAATCACTTTTCTAGGCTCTGGGAGTTGAATTGCTGTAATTTGGAACACTGCCTTATTATGCAATAGTTGTAGGAGTTTGTTTAAACAGTTTATGAAGTGGTTGTATTGTTGTGGTTTTCATTTCTGCCTTTATTTTGGAGCACTTGATACTGTTGTCTGTGATGGGGTATTGTGAAATACCACATCTGTGTGCTTGTGACCTTGCAAATACCTGCTCCCCAAGAACACAAGTCTGTTTATTTACAGTCTTTTTCAATATAAGAAATGAAAATAAAACGTGAATGAAATAAATGTCGTAATTAAGAAATAAAAGCCCCCCCTTTTTTAAAAAAAAAATAAAACCCTATTTATATATTTACGTCTCGTTAATTTATTACAACATGTATTTCATAGTCATAGGCTATTTAATATTATGTTTATATATTTATTTATTTATTTATTTATTTATTTATTCATGCATTTATTTATTTAATATTGGACAAAATGGCATTCTGTAGGAAACTGCTACTTTAGGTTATTACATGTTACATGTCATTTGAAAGTCAAAACATAATCTTGATATCAGAAAAATGACTTTGTCACCTGAAAATCATGTTTTGGTAGTTCTATCCAAACTGTTGCTGGCAGACCGACATGCCACTTCTCTTTAGAGCTCCAAAAGGAAATTGGAGTGTACGATATATTGCCTGACCCTATTTCTGATTGCTTGAACTGATATAACTGTAACAACTAGCCCCGAGTTGGAGAATCCTCCTGACTAAGTTCTAACATATTGACCACTTGTCCAGCATTCAAAGGAAACTGTCTCGTAGATGAAATATGCTCACAAGGGTCTAGCAACGTGAAGCAAATGTAGTTAATAGGTCACTTTGCAGATAAAGCAGAGTCAGATTCAGCGACTCAATAACAAATTCAAAGTAGGCCTACTGAAAATAACATTTTAAACTGATTTAAGGCTTTGTTGTTATTGACTACCTGACGTGAAGAGCGTTAACACACCGGCTGCAGAACTACGAGTTTCTGTATTCAAGTTCTGTTAAAGTTGGATCTGAGCAACTACAGTTAAGCCTACATGTATGTCATTTTAACGTTATCTGGGTCATAATAAATGGTGTGAACCCGACCGGTCGAATGATGTCTGATCATGAGGCACACAAACAGCTGATTAAGTTCTTTTTTTCTTTAAGAATGACTGAAGTTTACTTACCGGCAATGCTGTACACAGCGACATAAAACAGCCAAGCCTGACGCATTAAGCCCATCGCTGGATACAGAGACCGAGATAATTTCACTCTTTATGAAATATTTAAAAAAAAAAGATCTAGACCTATATATTTGTCAGTGAGATAATCAAACGCTGCACTCGCCACGGTGACCTTGGAAATAACTTCGCCTATACTTTCATTTTTGTGAAGGAAGTAATCAGACGCAAACAGATGACGTTCAAGGACTCTCATTCATGTAGTTGTATTGTTGTTATATTGTAGTATCTGATGCTATTTGATACAGACTATACTGACTCTAAAGTAAAACTGTGATGACAGCTGTCACTGTAGGCTACCTCCTTTGATCTGCTGATTGGTTTGGTCCATTGATCCATTTCCTATGCGTTTATTTTACTTTTTTTTTTAAAAAATATTCTACACGGAACTCAGAACCATTCAAACAATAACATATGTTCCTGGGGAGATATGGATCCGTGCGTCCCACCTCCTGTGCGCCATGGATGTCTGAGCCTCAGCAACTACACACTTACAGACACTATTGCATTTTTCCGTGCCGATCTTTTTGTTGCACAGAGTAGATGTGTCATCTATGGGAAATACAGAGGATGACTGAAAGTAGCCTATTTTCTAAGTGAATTTTTCGTTCATCGTGTTTAACACTGCGGTCAAGCCAGCCTCCACCTCGAAATAAGCGGTCAAACTAGCCGCCCCTATATTTCGCGGTGCGCGTATACACTTGCTATTACGGTGAGACCGTCAGAACTAAAAACAGGGAATTTTCCGACGAAGGCAATTTCCCATTCATTTATTCTGTCTGCCTGTCTATCTGTCTGCCTTCCTGTCAGAAAGAAAGAAAGAAAGAAAGAAAGAAAGAAAGAAAGAAAGAAAGATTTTAGCACACCTCACAACCTTTCACTGCATGATATGCTGAATTCCAAAATAAGAGACCCCCAAAAATCATATATAAGCTGTTTGTCTACACATTCAGAAAATCATAAAAAATAAAAGTCCTAGCTTCCACAGATCAATTTCACCTCAGATGGAGAGGACTCCATCTCAAGGTGTCAACTACAATGTTTCAGGACATTCTGATGTTTTTTTCCAAAATAAGAGCCCCCCAAAAATCATATAAGCTGTTTGTCTACACATTCAGAATGTGTAGACAAACAGCTTATATATGATTTTTGGGGGTCTCTTATTTTGGAATTCAACATAGCATGCAGTGAAAGGTTGTGAGGTGTGTTAAAATCTTTCTTTCTTTCTTTCTTTCTTTCTTTCTTTCTTTCTTTCTGACAGGAAGGCAGACAGATAGACAGGCAGACAGAATAAATGAATGGGAAATTGCCTTCGTCGGAAAATTCCCTGTTTTTAGTTATGACGGTCTCACCGTAATAGCAAGTGTATATGCGCACCGCGAAATATAGGGGCGGCTAGTTTGACCGCTTATTTCGAGGTGGAGGCTGGCTTGACCGCAGAGGTTAAGTAGCATGCGAATTAAACAGTTAGTAGTGTGAAAGTTGTGAAACATTATCCACATAAATGATCCAACTTTTATAGAGTATCAGCGGATATAATTATGTTTTTTTCATAAACAACGTCACAGACGTATGCCAGTAAGTGACGCAAGCTTTTCGTGTGTACGCAACTTTTATATATGAGGCCCCAGGTGTTGTGCAAAAAAGTGATTTCCTACTACAGGAGTGCCCTGTACCCTGCATTAGGATATAACGATCCAGTCCTTTTTTCCCACTTGCGATTGTGATTGCAGCTCCTACCTTGTGTTTGAAAGGTTCTGCCTCCAAATACCTTGATTTCAATAATTACGCTTATATTTGACAAATTATAGCCCACCCAGTAGTTTTTTTTAAGTGTTTAAATAGCTATTTAAAAGGAGCAATACAACCAGTAACACACAGTTTTCCTAATGAGCTGCACACATACATATATAAACTTGGCAATACAGCTTTAACAGGCTGTGCACACTCCCACAGACAGCAATCACTTTTGGGGGGGTTGATCACTTTTTGGTATGACACCTGTTCAGGGGGCTGATACATTAATTATTTTTTACATTCGTGAACATTGTGAGATAGGGCATTTGTACGGAAGACGATTAGGGCCACGTGAAATTTTTTAGTTCTGACTTAAATCTCAGTATCGATCAAACAATTGCTCCGTCTTCCTTGATGTATGTGGGTGCCTCCCTTTATAACTGTTGACCCTCTCTATTTTGTCCTACCCTTGCGTTCACGTCCCGCTGATTACCCGGGCCGGGCTTCAATGACCAAGCAATGCTTATACGGTGGTTACCACTGATAACGCCGTCCTGACCCACGGCGACGGGATGCCAGTGCAACGCTGACACTCGGGTCCCCTGGGGGGTGTGAGCTAACCCCCAATAAGCCTGATTCAGACATCCTGCGTCAGCCGTCTGACGCTCCGGCAAAAACGCAGGTCCATTCCATTCTTTTTGAATGGGGGTAGTGCGTTAAGGCTGCGGTAGTCCATATCCATGACCTTCCACTTCCGGGATTGCTCCGTTGCCACCGGAAATTCCGCCGGATTGTCCTTTTTTCCACTTTTTTTGGTCTGAATGCCCCGTTACCCCATTACATTAGGTCTGTCAGCACTGTAGCCGTTGTTAGCGCCGTTAGCCGCCACAATTTTGGCTCAGCCACATCCATGTTTGCATGTTACGTCAAAGGTGAGACAAGAGGTGCAGGCAATCCGAGGCCCAGACTCTTGATTGTTGTACAGCACCTTTAATTTACATCTCCGCGCAGGAGTGGTGCGTGCATTTCTGCCGCTCTAAAGCCCCTGACACACCAACCCGACGGCTGACCGTCGGCAGAAAAGGCAGTCGGACTGATCAGTCGGCTCCCCGAGTTCCAAAAAGTGCCTCGGAACATACTGAAGCGACACCGACTTGAGCGTTTGTTCTGTGCATGCGTGAGATGAAATACAAAAAATGAAAACCATAAATGACGAAACACGTCACGTGGGTCTGGCTTCTCCAGCTGACCGATAATGGCGGCTTGTTCGAAAATAGTTCACCGAAACGTGTTTCTGAAAACCTTTTAAGAGAGAAATAGGCCGTGCAGTTGCTGAATCTGTCTTCATTTCAGATCGACAAAGGTCAGTTTAAAAGATTTTCATCAGATTTTGAGAGGCGTTCGTCACTCATACCGCTCGCCGTTTCCGGGTTAGCACTCCACCAATCAGACTCGAGTCACTGACCTCGCCAGACTGTCCGATGGCCTTAAGGGAAACACAAGGTGCAGCCCCTCTATTTGCAATGTAGGCTAATATACACCGACAATAACACGGTGACCTATAAAAGCAAAAAACAGCAACAACACACATCACGCAAATAGAGAAGTGCAAGCCACAAAGTGTCAACAATTATTAAAGTAGGCCAACATGTGCGTATATGTGAATGCCACAACGGCACCAACAGGGTGGAGCGTAATAAGTCCAATAGGTTCCAGACTCCTTTACAGCAGAGTCATGACAGCACAGCTATTTTCGAAATAATTACATTTCTTACGTATCTTTATACAAAAAAAAAACCTTGTGTGTAAAATACACACAGGTGTGCAGTAAGGTATCATCAGCAGGTTCAGAACTTAAAAACTAAAGGAAAAAAAGCTTATCTGACGCTAATTGGTGATTTTGATTGACAGACACACATTCCTCACCAATGCCTATAGGCCGTTGCCTAGTCTGCCTATACGCACATGCCGGCGCTGCCTCTGCTCACAGAAAACTGAACATAATGCATCTTAAAAGTAAACTTTGTTGCATCGGACTGCATTAGATTGTACAGGTGTACCTAATAAAGTGGACACTGAGTGTATTTCCATTTTCTTGTCACAGTTTGTCTGCACCATTGTTTTGGTAATTTCACTTCAGTAAAATATCTGAATACTTCCTCTAACACCGATTACCACAAGCATCAAGTGACACAGTCACTTTCCAAGTAATTCTGTATTTATTTCTGTTGGACGGCTGCAAAACCCACCAACAAAATGTCCCTGCTGGTGATCAATAAAGGTGTGTTTTATCTTAATTTAATTGAGTACATGCTGACATCTGGGTCTTTAAGCTTAGATCCCAGGCATGTTTGCAAAATGTGTGAATTTCAAAGTTTCAGGTGATTGTTTTTGTTTGACGTGCTGTTTCTCAGCGATGGCCGTCATGGTTTCCTGTACTTGGTAAGGATGTGGTCGACTGCTTTTGAAAAACCTGAAAGAGGAAGACTCACAACACGAACAAAGGATGGAGATCGCATCACTCTCCCTAATGCTCTGTAAGTCATTTCACTTTTTTAAAAAAAATGTTTCTCCGCTCATCTTCCAACTGACTTTCATTGACTTATCCTCTTCCTAAAATCCGAGCCTGCTCATAAATAAACCCAGAACTATGTATGTGTTGTTGTAGTTTATGAAACAGAGCCACAAAGCGTTTCCTGCTCACCCACGTATTGTTAGCAGAACTCAAAGGTGTGCACAACCTTCAAGTATCTGAATATGCTAAATGTGTGCCGCTAAAAAGCTCGGAACTCATTTCAGAGATAGTGAGGGAAGCTGTCATTGTGTTATCTGAAGTAAGTTTTTCAACAAATGATTATTTTTCTGAGATACAATCATTTTAAAGCTGCATTGATCAATGATTGGCTACTGGAGGGCAGAACAACATTAAAACAAGCCGGCAGACAGAGTAACATTATGATAACAATCCCTGCAGCGCATTCTCATGAACGGGTTGGTATTGATATTGTAGCGACTTCTTTGCAACCTCCGAGAGGCTGAGTCAGGGAATAATCACCTGTATGACGCACCGTTTGAATAACTCAGATCCACTCCGAGATATGCTTTCAAAGATTTATTGTTCATTTGAAAGTCGGAAAAATCATTAAGAAACGAAATACTGCAAAAAGGTGAATGTAGAGAAACTTGCGATGAAACCGCAATAAAACTTGCGGTCAACAGAAAATGCAAAAACCCAAACTCACCCCCTCTCTAGCCTCCGCCATGCAGGTGCACAGGTGTATAAATAGACTGATAATTGTCAGACCCCCATGACGTCCTACGTTACGTTATAGGTGAAAACTATGAACCATAAACAAACATAATATACATGGCTCCTATAGATATTTTACGGAAAATGTATGCAACCATTTGTATGATACCCAACGAAATTAAGGTGACCGCCGGCCGGTCACATGATAGTTCAGTTTAGCGGTCTTTACAGTTGAATTTAGCCGAGAAAAGGTGACTGTGAGCCGGGTACAGAGCACCGTGAGGGGCGTTTCAGCGGCTGTTACAGTTGAGTTTAGCCGACTAAAAGGTGACTGTCTACGGTGACAACAGTTACGTTTAGACACCCAAACGTCTAGTTAAAATTAGAAACACCGGTCCTCTTAAGTAGTACTCCTGGGACACAAACTCCTGTTTCCTCGGTGAAGGTCTTGTGTTCTCTCCTTTACTTCTTCCGGGACATAAACTCTACTCCTTCCTTTTGAAAGCCCTGTATTTTAGGAGCACAACATCCCACAAACACTGACCAATCAGAGCAGACTGGAGGCGCCTGGGTAGCTCACCTGGTAGAGCGTGCGCCCCCATGTACTGAGGCTCAGTCCGACCTGCAGCCCTTTGCTGCATGTCATTCCCCCTCTCTCTCCCCTTCCCTGTTCTAAGCTGTCCTGTCAATAAAAGCCTAAAAAATGGCCAAAAAAATCTGAGCCTACTTGGCTTTTTCCGGGGTGGGTTCTTAAAAACGGAGCGTTTCAGACAGAGGATGAACACGGGAATATTCAGACTGACAGTATGAGAAAAATAAAGTGTTATTTGAACATTAAAGCATGTAAACATGTTCTAATAGAAACCCAAAATACAAGTGTAAACCTGAAAAGGAGCATGATATGGGACCTTTAATACTTTTGATCAGCCGTGTACACAAAAAATAGTTTAAACCGTTCATAACCATTTCTTGTGTCGCCCCACCAGCCGCCTCGCTGATTGTCACTCCCAACAGATCTCAGTTCTTCCAGTATGAAGAAATTTCTCTGAGGTGTGCTGCCAACTCCAGCGGCTGGACGGTGAAAAGAAACATCTCCGCTAGGACTTCTCAGGCATGTATGTTTGGCTGGGGGATCCCAGGCCAGTCGTCCTGCACCGTTGAGTCTGCCTTCCCATCCGACACCGGAGTGTACTGGTGTGAGTCTCCGCAGGGAGAGCGCAGCAACACCGTCGGCATCAACGTGACAGGTCATATACCAAATATGCATGGTTTTTTTATTAAATTAACAGTCCCGTCAAACATGCAACTTGTTGTCCTCCAGGGTCAAAATTAATAATTAACACTTTTGTGATACTTTCTTCTGAAGTTTTCGGCACTTTTCTTTTACATTTTTGACGGGTTTTTTTCAGAGTTTTCTTCACTTTTTGTCAAAACTTTTGTTGTTTTTTTCCAAAATTTCGGCACTTTTTCCAACGTTTGTTTATTTTTTTCTACGTTTTTTCACGCAATTTTTCAACGTGTCACTTTTTTTCAGTTTTCGAAACTTTTTTCAAATTTTTCGAAACTTTTTTCAACATTTTTGTCATTTTTTTTGGATGTTTTTAGCATTTATGCATTTTTCGACACTGTCGTTTGTTGAAAGCGAGTCAAATTTGACCCAAGGAAAACAGGAGGGTCAAAAACACTTTGCAAACTCTACAAGTCATGAACAAAATGCAGCAGGTATAGAAAAGTATTCTTCTGCATTTCAGAAGGTGTTGTGATCCTGGAGAGTCCTGCACTTCCTGTGACGGAGGGAGACAAAGTGACGCTCCGCTGCTCCTACAGAGAGAAAGACAAACAGGAATCAACATCCGACTTCTCCGCTGCGTTCTTCAAAAACGACGTGTTCATCGGCTCCGAGCCTGCAGGAGAGATGATCCTCCCAGCGGTGTCCAAAACTGACAAAGGCTTCTACAAGTGTAAACACCCAACCAAGGGAGAGTCCCCGCAGAGCTGGCTGGCTGTGAGAGGTGAGAATCCTCCAATCATCTCAGTGGAGGATTAAAATCCTAAAAACCAGGGCTGTACCCACCAATAATCAGCGCTGGAAGAAGTCTTCAGATCCTTTAATTCAGTAAAAGTACTAATACCCCACTAAAAAAATAATCTGTTACAAGTAAATGTCCTGCATTGAAAATGTTACTTTAGTAAAAGTGGGTAAGAATCATCTGGAAAATGTAGTTAAAATATTAAAAGTAAATAAAAATCCTCCCATTTTAGAAAGTATAAAGGATCCAAACAGTTGTGTATTTAATGGTCTAATCATCTCAGCTGGACTTGTAGGCCGTTATATTGTTGGCTAGTTTCAATTATAATAATACATCAGATTTTATAAACTACATGTGTTTTGTGTGCAGGAATCTTAACGTGTAAAGTAACTAGTAACTAAAGCTGTAACAGATGAATGTAGTGGAGTAAAAAGTACAATATTTCTCTCTGAAATGTAGTGGAGTAGAAGTAGAAAGTGGCTCAGAGTACCTCAAATTTGTTCTTAAGTACAGTACTTGAGTAAATGTACTTAGTTACATTCCACCACTGCCAATGACGACACTGATATCATGTCCACAGTGTTTCTTTATGGAAAACTCGCGGTGGCACGAATGAGGCGAATTCGCACCGCGTGCCGCGACTTTGCGTCTATTTGCATCTTTGCATTGACTTTGTATGGAATCACGCCGCTGATACAGAATATTGAAACAGTAAAGAGCCGATTTCGTCTGATGAAAAATAGCTCAATAAAATGTTTTCAAAATTAGCCTATTTTCATTTCCTGACAAGCTACAGTTATGGACAAACAAGGTTTTCGCCCGACAGTGACGATATATGTGATATATTTCCTCCCAGCTCAGCCTGCAAGTGCTTCTCCTCCTCCTCCTCCTTCTCCTCCTTCTCCTCCTTGGATGATGCCTCTGCCCCGGCTGCTCTGCTCCATCCTGCTCTTCCTCTTCTACACAGCCATCCTCATACTGGGTATCTTCAAGTACTGGAAGTGGGCTCGAGGTAAGAACTTCTCTGAAAAGTATACTACGCTGATGACTTAGTCCTGTCTCAGTATATTGCTGGCCGTCAACTTATGGCGTTTTTTCATTACATGGTACCTGCTCGACTCGCCTCTACTCTAATGGCCTTGTTTGGTTTTCCATTATAAAATTATGTTACCTGCCAACAGGTACTTTTTTTAGTATCACCTCCGTCGAGGTTCCAAGCGAGCTGAGGCGATACCAAAAGGTGACGTGAAAACCTGCAGACTACTGATTGGTCGGAGAGAATCGTCACTAATCACTGCGTCATCATTGCTAGCGACAGACGGGGGGTGTCCCGAACAAACCCACCATTTTTAAATAGGCACCGCGTCGAGCTGGTACTAGCATTTACTAATTTGTTACTGTACATATCTGTTATTTATATTTCTGGAAACTTTTACTCCACTACCTATCCTAAATAGATTTTTTTTTTTTAAACCTTTATTTATCCGGGTAAGTCGATTGAGAACAATTCCTCATTTGAAAAGACGAGCTGTCACATTCACACAGTTCCACATTCATACCTGGAAGCTGCCCAGTTCAACCCCAGTCTGATCTGCTGGTCACTGAGCAGCTCCACTGGAGCGGTTGGAGGTTAAGAGCCTTGCTCAAGGGCACCTCAGTGGTGGTGATGAGGGAGGGTGACTTTCCCCATCCAGATTTTATCCTGCCGGTCTGGGGATTGAACCCAAACTCGCTTCCTTAACCCCTAGGCCACCACTGAACCCACTGAAGAATATATACTTTTACTCCACTACATTTCCCCTAAGCATTTTGTTGATCGTTACTTGCAAGAAATGTTTTCATACGTCGGAATGAAAGATTCTTTCTCACAACAAAATGAAAAATCTGTTTCTGTTTTTCTTTTTGTAGATTTCAGACTTTGATTTTGATGTTTAAGAATGTGTGGAAACCCTGAATATTTTTGCTTTATTAAAAGGAAGCCACAATTAAGTTCATAATCAAAGTAAATGAAAATAATCCAAATACTTCTAAAAGTTAACATTAAACATCATAAAATTACTTTTGATACATAGGTACAGTAAATATCAGATACTTTAAGACTTTCACTCAAGTAATATTCTAAAAGGAGACTTTAACTTCTACCAAAGTCATTTTCTGGTAAGATACTTGTACTTTTACTCAAGTATTGATTTTTAAGTACTTTATACAAGTCTGATGACATCAAATTTAACTCTAATGATGTCATGATTGCAAAAACCGAGAAGGATCAGAGGCAAGTTTTTCTAACCCTTCTAGCTGACCAAGCACTAAATGTGGTAAACAAAGTGAGATATTTGGGTCACATCATCAGAAATGATTTATGTGATGATGATGATGATGATGATGATGATGGTGATGATGATGATGATGATGATGATGATGTGCAGCACCAGTGTTGCAAACTGTACCATATGCACAAACTTTTCCCTGCTCTGGTTTCTCCTGCAGCTCGAGCCGACAGAAAGAGGAGAGTTTCTGATCGTCGCACGCTGGAATAACGAGTTCTATTTCCTGCTCGGTAACAGACGAAAAAGAAGATGAAGTGCAGTTTGTATCTGACATTATACAGCCTGTTTATAAGCTGACCAATATCTCTGGAGATAAGACTATAGGCTTTATTTCTTATTATCCATCCTATGTTTATCATAAAGTATTATCTCATTTTTTTATAAACTAGTAATTTGATGCTTCCATGAAAATCAACATGTTTCATATCAAACTGTTGATAAGTATGACGTTCTGAATGTTACTTGTTTGTTTAAATTGTCTTTCAATAAAGAGTGTTTATGGCTGATGTTTTTACGGACAGGAAGGGCAGAGAAGCTGGCGTCCAATCAAACCAGAGTTGGAAAAAACTGGGTTGGATTTATCCCAACTTGGGTTGATGGTACAACCCAACATAACCCGTCAAATATGGACCCGTTATGTTGTCCCTTTGCCTGTCGTTTTCTGGACACTGTTGCCTGTAAGTTTTATTAGTGCTTTCATAAAACCATTGAACTTTACTCACCTGAGTCGTGCAGTCGTGGGGCCATCTCCTGGTGTGCTTGTCAGTGTTGGGTTGTACCATCAACCCAAGTTGGGTTAAATTCAACGCAGATTTTTTGATGTGTAAACCAGGGAATTTTTTTTATGAACGCTCTTTATTAAGCTACAACATAAAACAAACAAATACAGACGTTAATAATTGACAAGGCAACTTCTCATCTCAATACATTTTTATAAGCATTGACCGCTCAACATACGCAGCTTTGAATCTTCATGTAATTTAACTGCAGGTATACTTTTTTTTTCTTTTTAGCTACACAGCAATTCAGAGACTCATTCAAATATGTATAGTCAAATAGAAGTACCTTAAAGCATGGTTTAGATTTTTGGAGGATTTATGAATATATTTACCTAATATTAACACAAGGTTAATACTTGTTTTGTTTTTTTTTGTAGTCAAAACCAGTGACAACACTCTTACAGTCTTCTTCAACATGGATCTTGGTTTTGCATAGTATAAATTCTTCCAAGTTTGATCAAAGCCTTGTGGAATAATAGCAGCAATAAAATAATAGATGTACCGATGTTTCAGTGTCATTATCGCAAAAAGCTACATTTGGGATCAATCTCTGTGAATTTTGATAAGTTGGATGGATACAGTGGCACTCATAAGTTTATGAACCCATGCTAAAGTTGACTAAAAAGAGGAATAAAAAAAATCATCTTTTGGAAATTGATCTTAATGCCTTTAATTAAAAAAATTTTGACTAACCTTTAAGGATGCCAATTTTCTTTGTGAATGAATAATGTATCATAAATAAATAAATGTTCTTCCTTAAAATACAGGGGGCATAAGTAAGTACACCCCTATGTTAAATTCCCATAGAGGCAGGCAGATTTTTATTTTTAAAGGCCAGTTATTTCATGGATCCAGGATACTATGCATCCTGATAAAGTTCCCTTGGTCTTTGGAATTAAAATGACATACCCTTCACCATACCTAGAGAGTGGCATGGTTTTATGTCAGTTAGCCTAACAGCTGGTTTGATTTGCATTGAGAGATGATTTTATGGAAAGTACCCGATGCCAATCTCTAGGTACGGTGAAGGGGATGTGATGATGTGGGGCTATTTTAATTCCAAAGGCCAAGGGAACTTTATCAGGATGCATAGTATCCTGGATCCATGAAATAACTGGCCTTTAAAAATAAAAATCTGCCTGCCTCTATGGGAATTTAACATAGGGGTGTACTCACTTATGCCCCCTGTATTTTAAGGAAGAACATTTATTTATTTACAATACATTATTCATTCACAAAGAAAATTGGTGTTCTCAAAGGTTGGATTTTTCCTCATTTATTTAATTAAGGCATTAAGATCAATTTCCAAAAGATGATTTTTTTTTTTTTTTTTTTTATTCCTCTTTTTAGTCAACTTTAGCATGGGTTCATAAACTTATGGTTACGGTTTGGAGTGGTCCTTAATTAATAAGTGCTGTGCACTTTGATACTGGGCTTAAATAATGAGTAGTGTTACTGACTGGTGGGTTAAATTTACTGGTCTTTAAATGTGTGCACTGCTGCTGTTTAACGGTGTGTGTGCATGCTAAGATTGGCCAAACTCACTTAATGCTCACTCGTACGGGGGGTGATGTGCCCATGAATGGTGTACAATTCAGTTTAATTGAATTTGTAGAGTGAAGTCTTTTGTTTTAGCTGCAGTACCCAACAGGCCACGTGGCTTAGCATGCAAGTTCTACATGGGACCAGTGACCGTGCACCAATCCTAATAATCAAAATGATTGTTTTAATGTAAAGGACATATTGTAACTATCTTCAGCTCTAAAAAAAAAAGTTGGTGGCAGCGCCGTTAAATGTACACAGGTAATGCACCGGGAAATAGCTTTGTAAATGTTATGATGGATGAAATGCAGTCAACACATTTGTTGGTTCTTTACAAGAAAACTTGAAAGAAAAGTACAGCATGTAGGTCGATTTGACACATTTATTTAAATAAACGGCCATTTGATATAAAAATACAAAAGTGTGATTTCATTTGGCCATATAAATACACTCCAGTAAAACAAATATATTAAAAAAAATTCACATTTCCCAAACATCACACAACAGGCTAACCGCACTTAGTTGTACAGTTCATGTGCATAATTACGAGAATTTAAAAGTCAGTGCTTCATCCAAACTTACCTTTTTGTATCGAGTTAAGGAGAATGCTATAGAATGGGGAGGCAGCAGAAAGGTTCAAGTTTAAAAAGGGCAAATCCAGAATATTGTAGTGTTTGTTTGAGATGTGTTTGGAGCGTACTGTGCATTAACAACAGATCTTGAGATGTAGTACCGTAGTGCTTTGCCTTTTTAATGCTAGGTGACTACTTTCTTAACATTTCACATGTAGCTATGAAGAACCTGAATGAGTATTTGATACAAAAATACAATGTTTGGATGAAGTGCTCTTTGACACAGATGTTTTAAGGGGCACTCCAGCGATTCAATATTGCACTCTTTACATTCTCATAACGCCACATCAAGAGATTCTATAGCTTTTCATGCTGGGTTGTACCAAGTTAGCAGCTCCATGGCGGGGGGAGTGCCCCTTTATAAATATAGCATGACTTTTAAAGTGTTTAGGGACCGTTCGGTATTTATGGAATGGACCACCGGAGGAAAATAGGGGAGGGTCATGTCTTTTTATTTTATGCTGAGGGGAGGATCATCCAACATTTTTTAGTCTGGGCGGGGGGGGTCACCCAACTTTTTTATTCATAAAAGAGCAAAATTTCAAAAGTGACTTGTTTGGTGCATATTTATCCATGTAGCTCTCGGTCTCAGCCCCCTAGCAGATGGTCTGACTGCATACGCGGAGTTTGCTGGGGGGGGGCAGGAGGAGCACTGCCCCCTGGTGTCTGAAACGGGTAATTGCATTGTTTAAAAAATTTGTGGAATAATTAGGTCTGGCATGACCAGATATTTTATAAATATCTTAAATAACACAAAACAACTAAATGGGGGTAGGTAATACATCTGATTTCATATACTGCTTTGGTAAAAAAAAATATTACCTGGCTGACGATGGGAGCAGCAGGACGCAAAAAAAGAAAGTTACTGTTGCACTAGTCTGGACGGTCCTTGCTGGATACACCGTATCATTTACCTTTTTGTGGATCTACTGATCGCTGTGGATTACTTTTTTTCCGTGTCTTTGGATTATGGCAAAATACGGATCTTTTTTTCTCAACGTGTCTTAACGTTTTATGGTGAGTTTGGAGAGGCATCTCAACAGACTGTAGGTCCAACACTGATTGTTCACTGTTACATTTTAGTTGAATTTAAGCGTCTGTCTATTGCGTTCCAAAACAGCCGTGCTGTGATTGGATTTCATAAGGGCGAATTGTTAAATTGTTACAATGTAACTTAAAAACTTTAAAAATAAACATATGTGTTTTGGAATATAATGTTCAGCTTCGGCAGCTTTACCTATGTGCTAAAATATACAATGACGAAGCCTAGTGACAAGTCCATAGCAACCAGTGTTGAATTGGTTATATCCCAGCATCCTTTGCTGAATGGTCTCAATGTTTTATTGTTTTATTTCATATGAATACTAGTTTACTAGAGGAGTAACTTAGTATTTGAAGTAATGCAGTAATGCATGAATTGTGCATTTAGTTTCCATGCTTATTGTGTTTCCACAACTATGTTAGTGAGTAAATCTACTGAAATGGCCACCACACCATAACAGAGGAGTGGGATGTGTAAGATGAGAATGCAGAGGTTAACTCCTGTACGTCATGGCTGTAAAAATCAAATGGTATCTGTACTTCTTCGCTAAGTACAAGCTTGCACGAGAGGGCAGGGTCATTCCTCTTTTTCAAATCGTTTTGGAGGGTCATTGGAAAATTTTCACTGATGAGGGGAGGGTCACGTCTTTTTAGGTTAGAGTCTACAAAACTCCTCCGGTGGCCCCTTAATTAAATAGCGAACAGTCCCTTAGCACATTGCACATATTCTGGGTTCTATATAGTTTTCAGTGGGGATGTCCTGATTAGCTTTTTTGGCCCCTGATCCACTTTTAAAACTATTGAATATACAATCTGATACTTTGTATTAAAATACTTGCACACTGCTGACAATTTAGCCATGTTATTGAGTAATGCCAACTCACTTCCGTGATTACGTTTAATTGTAAATGTAAAAAGACTTTGGCTTTCCTTTCTCTTTGATTCTTAAAAAGGCGAAAAGATAAATGATCAGAGGTAAAACAGCGAGGTAGAGCAGAGTGCAGGCACTCGGTGTACGTCATTATTGCTTCTTGTCTAGTTGCGCCTTGAAAGGTCTTAAAAAAACATTTCAACTTGGAGCGTAGCGCTCGGTGGCAATTTCGAGCACCAAAGGTAGAGCTTCCTGAGTTTCTCCACCGCGCTCCCCAATATTAAAACAAAAGGCACAGGCAGCGCAGAGTGTTTTTACGGCAGATCATGTGTAGTTTGGTCAACTCAACAATTATATGGGCAAATTCCTCGTATGTGAACACTAAACGCTGGGTGGTATGGCTTAAAATTTCAAAATTCATAGGGGTGTAGTTGCTGTTTATACCGTTCAGCCGTAGTGAAAACCTATTTGAAATAAGCCTGTTTCTGATTCTGAGGATGATTGGCTACGACTGTTTTATACTGTATGTTGTGACAGTTTTAGCAGGGCATTGTAAAAATATTTTCCTGACCTTGTTTTACTGGAATGTAATAATAAAATACTTTTGTCAGGTAAAGAGCACGTACAGACTGGCCAAAGACTAAAGATGTCCCTGCTCCAGAAGGTTCTGGTCCCCCATCACTCCCAACAGAATCCCTTCCTCTCCCTCGTTTTGGTTGTTTGGTTCTTCTGTGAGAAGAGAAGGTGAGAGAAGTTAACAAGGCAGATAATGAAAATGCATTGTCAATCACACATTAGTCTTCTTTAAGGTTAAAATAACAGTTCTAGTTCTGGGGTCCGAGACCAGGTTGCAGTCAACAAATGTTTTTGTATTGTTTTTTCGCATTGAATTTGGAGAGATTTCAGTCTCTTGGCTACCTCATTTAACCAAAGGACACAATCTTCTGTCTCATTTTTTATATTTTACTTAGATGTGAAGTGAGAGCAATAAGTGAACGTTGTGTGAGCCTTGCTGGCTAACAGTTCTTTGTGTTGACAAATCAACCGTGTTCATTGTTTTTTTTGTAGATCCAAGCACTAAGTTCTCTCACTGTTACACTTCGGAGAGACTCACAAGAAATACTCTACACAGAGACGGAACTCACGTAGTAGGAGCCAAAAAATAGATAACAAGATTTGTGCCGTAATGTTGTAGTTGTAGTTTTTGATTTATGAAATTGGTAAGGATCGTTTAGGAAACGGTAGCAAAGCCATGGTATTGGTATCGGTACTGGTACTGGTACCGAACATTTTTGAACGATACCCAGCCCTAGTCATGAATCTCTTTTTTTGCGTCCATCTCAGATGATGAGACTATCTGCCCCCGTGCCCTCCACACCCTCCAACAATACATCCTAATAAATCATCTGGCTTACCTTGGACTCCAGCTCTTCCCTCGACCGCCTGCACTGGCCCGTTGTGAGCCACCGGCGCATCTGACCCGTTGTGAGCCACCGGAGCATCTGACCCGTTGTGAGCCACCGGAGCATCTGACCCGTTGTGAGCCACCGGAGCATCTGGGTCGTTCTGCCTAACACCTTCAAAACGTCGACGACAGGGAAGGCGTGAAAAAGATAAGAGGAAGGGACACCTTCCATCAAAACCTCCAGCTGAAAGAGGAAGAAGATAATGCACACTTTCCAGGTAGAAAAGGTCTGGACCACACTCTATAATTTACAGAGCCAACACTGCATTTTAAGGTTAGGTAATAGTAGATAGTTACATCAAGGTTTAGTATGTATACCATCCCCCCCAAAATTCCAAAGATGTTACCTAATGTCCAGCATCTCAGCACTGGTGCAGGATGTTTTTAAGTTTACTGGCCACACCCGTCAGTGATGTAGGTTTGGGTCAGTCAAACAACTTTGTGTCTCTTTAACTGGTTAAGCATCAGTAATAAAAAGCTGAAAAATGTATTACTTACAGATCACCCCAGCGATGAAGATGATGGCGATGATGATGCTGATGATGCCGGCTGTGGCTATGGCGGCGATGGCCCCGGCAGACAAAGTGTTGGTAGAGCCAGTGTTGTTACCATCTGAAAGAATGTAGGAGAGATATTAAGGTTAGTGCTACTTCAAACTCCCAACATTACACCGATCTGTTCATCCATCTGTTTTCTCTACCAGTTGTTCAGACTATCCCTACAGGCTTTTGGCGAGAGGCAGGAACACAAAAAAGACAAGTTTTCGATCAGGGGGAAGCATACTCCAGCTAACAGAACAACTCTGATGCTACAAACCGTTGGCAGGACACTGTTTTTAAATGGTTCTCATCCCCCGGTTAACAGACCTAGATAACTCCTGTAGTAACCGGGGGATTCCTGCATGTATACACTTTAACCGGGGTAAACTCAGGTTACACATCTCGTGCATTCTCCGTAGGTTATAACTGCCCCCACCCTACTCCGCTGCATGGTTTCTGACCCGGACATAGAAGACTGTTACCTTTTGGCTTTTCGGTTATCGAAGAGGTGGTATCACATTGCTGGCAACCATCTGTTGGATTGAGATGTGGATGGACTGTAGAAAAAGAAAAACTTTTAAGTATTCAGAAAGCATTAAGATCTGAAAATCAGTGCAGGAAGTGTGAAAATAGAACTGGCTCTATACACACTAAAAGTACTGTTTTTTTAAGTGGTCTGGTGGATTTACCGATGGTGATCTTTGAACTGTTTCTGGTTGAACAAATTCAGACTGTTTCATAACTGGTTAACAATGTCTCGGAGTCACTTTGAATAGTAGTCAACTTCTGTGTTTTGGTACAGTTGGTTTTCACACCTGATGCGAACCGTACGGGTGAACGCATGAACTGTAGTACACTTACCGGTGAGGTATGTAAAACAGTGTTTGGTCTCATCTCCAATTCTAACAGAGCAGCGGTATCTCCCAGTATGAGACATCTCGGTTTTCAGGCGCAGTGAACAATTTCCTGAAGGTAGTTCACTGTCAAAAAGAGATGTTGAGTTTTTGTAGTCCTTCCCCTGATGCTCAAAGTCAGGTTTTCCCTTACGGAGCAAATGGACATCAACTGTATCATTAAGCACCCACTCCACTCTGTTCCTGACATCCATTTTGGGCTCCGTCCAACACGGTAGAATTACCATCTTGTCAACTTCTGCATCCAGTGATGTATGTGGGCACAGTAATTCTGCGGAAGAAACACACAAAAATAAATGTTGGCCACATTGAGCCTTTCTATTGTTTTACGTAAAATACACACAACGTCGACCTGATTTTTAAATTCCATTGCAGAGGGGTTTGTGTTTTAGAATAGCTATTTGATAAACAGTGTCTGAAATGTAGAAAAAATATTTTGTAAGATGCTTTGTACAGAAGACGAGATTCTTTTTGCACCAGCTTTACGTTGTCAGAGAGAGCAGATATTTTCTTATTGGTTAGACATTATGAAAATGCATGTAGATGTAAAGATGGATGGAAGTACCCTTACTTCTGATTGGTATTAACAGAATTATGAATAGACTGATATTTATACCAAAATAAGCTATGTATCATGATGTATTGTGAAGAAACAAGCAACTCTATGTAAAATCAGACATTCAGCTCCTCCATATAGCCCAACTGGAATGATCCTTTGTTTTTTCAGTTGCTATTCTAAGGTCAGGGCTAATTAAATTCACTTCCATACTGTGGCCAAAAGTTTTTTTCAATACAGGGAAGTTAATGATTTGAGAGGTATTTTTATGTTTACTTTTCAAAAAGCAAACAAATAGATTAAAATGACATATATTTCTGTTGTTGGGGTAAAATTATCAAGCAGCCCTACTATGAATATAAATATATCCAAGGCACATGCAATGATCATGTCATGATGACAGTGCTAAAATCAGGGTGTACTGGCGCCTTTTGTACTCCAAATAAGGTGTTGGTGATGACATCAGCCATGAATATGAGCCAGGATGTGGGCAACCTTTCATGGCGTACCCATGGCAACTAGCACATTGCTACAGTTGCAGCGCACATATATATGCGCTGCAACTGTAAATGCACGGCGCAACACGTTTGCAATGCATTTATAACATATTCCCTCAGATGCGAATATGTAGGCCTATTGCTAATAGATTTAATACTGACTATTAGAGGACTCTCAAATAAGTTGATTAGCAGTGTTGGAATGTAACTAAGTACATTTACTCCAGTACTGTACTTAAGTACAAATGTTGAAGTACTCCGCTACATTTCAGAGAGAAATATTGTACTTTTTACTCCACTACATTCATCTGTTACAGCTTTAGTTACTAGTTACTTTACACGTTAAGATTCCTGCACACAAAACACATGTAGTTTATAAAATCTGATGTTTTATTATGAATGAAATTAGCCGACAATATAACGACCTACAAGTCCAGCTGAGATGATTAGACCATTAAACACACAACTGGTTGGATCCTTTACACTTTCTAAAACTTTTATTCACTTTTAATACTTTAACTACATTTTCCTGATGATACTTACAGACTTTTACTGAAGTAACATTTTTAATGCAGGACTTTGACTTGTAACAGAGTATTTTTACAGTGTGGTATCAGTACTTTTACTCAAGTACAGGATCTGTATTCTTCTTCCACCTCTGATCCTAACATATATGTTTGGATGCTCCAGGTGGGACGGAGCTTCATGACCTTTCCTGCATGTGAAACAAACAAAGAGCTCATTTGCATTTGCATTTGTTTTTTTGTGAGACGTACAACGTTTTCCATTGAGCTCAGGATGTGGATAAACTGTTAAAACTGAACTGAAACTGAACAGAACAAGGACGACGTCGACACAGGATGGAGCTCAGCTCACTCTGCCTGATAGTTTGTAAGAAATCTCACTTCTTTCAATCATTTCAATAGATATACTTTTCTTTCTTTTTCTGGTTTTCCTTTGTTCAGTCAACCGTTGTTTCATGTTGTTCCAGAGTTAGATTAGATTAGACTCAGCTTTATTTGCAAGTACCGAGACCACAAAATGGACAACATTATGTGTGGATAACTAAGTTATCTTGATTGGATATATTGTCCCAGAGGAATATTTGATTTCACAGCCAGTGAACATAACCAGACAGTTCTGGAGTATGATCTGGCAATGTGAGACTAGAGATGCGTTGAGTTTATTGTCTTTTATTCTCAATTTAAGGTGCAAATGTCCGTATTTATGCAGGGTTTCCGCGGGGTCTTAAAAAGTCTAAAATTTCAAAAAACAACATTTTAGGCCTTAAAAATAAAAAAACATTTAAAAAAATTACCAGTTTTTAAAATTCGCTGACGTATTGTGTTCTAGGTCTGAAATCATTTTAAACAGGTCTTAATTTCCCTTCGTCCATGCAACGCTACCTTTAATGCTCATTGAAATTTTAGTTCTTCGTTTCAATATATAAAATAATAAAAAAAAATATCAACTATAATTTGCTGTATATGTACGGATTATTATTACTTTGTGTCGCTTTTATTCAATTTGAATACATGTATTTACTTTGCATGTACTTTTGTGACTGCATTTTGTTGTACTTTAATGTCATGATGTAGAGTGCTCAGCATAAGTGAATACACCCACGTTTAAGTTGAGTAAAAAGAGGAATAAAAAAATCAATGGTTTTATGTCAGTTAGCCTAACAGCTGGTTTGATTTGCATTGAGAGATGATTTTATGGAAAGTACCCCATGCCAATCTCTAGGTATGGTGAAGGGTATGTGATGATGTGGGGCTATTTTAATTCCAAAGGCCAAGGGAACTTTATCATGATGCATAGTATCCTGGATCCATGAAATAACTGGCCTTTAAAAATAAAAATCTGCCTGCCTCTATGGGAATTTAACATAGGGGTGTACTGACTTATGCCCCCTGTATTTTAAGGAAGAACATTAATTTATTGACGATACATTATTCATTCACAAAGAAAATTGGTGTCCTTAAAGGTTGGATTTTTCCTCATTTTTTTAATTAAGGCATTAAGATCAATTTCCAAAAGATGATTTATTTATTTTTTATTATTCCTCTTTTTAGTCAACTTTAACATGGGTTCATAAACTTATGGTTACGGTTTGGAGTGGTCCTTAATTAATAAGTGCTGTGCACTTTGATACTGGGCTTAAATAATGAGTAGTGTTACTGACTGTGGTGGGTTAAATTTACTGGCCTTTAAATGTGTGCACTGCTGCTGTTTAACGGTGTGTGTGCGTGCAAAGATTGGCCAAACTCACTTAATGCTCACTCGTATGGGGGCTGATGTGCCCGTGAATGGTGTACAATTCAGTTTAATTGAATTTGTAGAGTGAAGTCAGGTTATTTGGGACACTTTTTTTGGTAGATTTAATAAAAAAAAACATTTCTGGTGTTATATCATTTCTGTTTTAGCTCCAGTACTCAACATGCCACGTGGCTTAGCATGCAAGTTCTGCATGGGACCAGTGACTGTGCCCCAATGCTATTAATCAAAATGATTATTTCATGTGCTGTAAAGCAGCAACAATGCAATAACATGCTTAGCCATTACCAATCACCCTCTCTATTGATGGCTTTAACCTGAAACTATCTTCAGATCTAAAAAGAAAAAACAGTCTCCTCTTCAAATTTACAATCATCACTGTCACTATTATGAAATGGGAAACTTCATCTGAAGTCAGGAGTGCAAGATAAAAAAAAACACATACAAATGTACAAATTACAAGGATGTGGGCAACCTTTCATGGCGCAGCCATGGCAACGTAGCACATACAGTGGTGCATATGTGCGCTGCAACTGTAAATGCACGGCGCAACACGTTTGCAATGCATTTATAACATATTCCCTCAGATGCGAATATGTATCGCTAATAGATTTAATACTGACTATTAGAGGACTCTCAAATAAGTTGATTAGCAGTGTTGGAACGTAATAAGTACATTTACTCCAGTACTGTACTTGAGTAGAAATGTTGAGGTACTACTCCGCTACATTTCAGAGGGAAATATTCTACTTTTTACTCCAGTACATTCATCTGTTACAAGATTCCTGCACACCTCTCCGCAGAATTACAGCTATTTAAAAGAGTCAGGCCGTCTTACACCAGCAGCGGTGAGATATTTCGAGTGACAAGTAGTAGGAACAGGAAAATCAACAACAATCTCCGCAAAGGTAAGCGGCACGGCGACATCTTTGTCCACACTTCACCGATGCAATGTGACATGCAGGAAGATGAGCGCTTTTAGAAAGTGATGCAATCCGAGCAAAAGGGTCCACAAATCTCAAGATAAGTTTCCCCACTGAGCTTACCTGTGTTTGAGACCACCACAGTGGGTTTCAACCATAGAGCGACCAGCAGAACTATCTTACGGTACTCGATCATCCCCATGTTGTGCGCTACCCGGTCCGTGCGCGCTGAACGAATGACCCACCGACAGCTGTGACCCATCGAAACTGGAATTAGTGGAGCAGAGGTATGAGGGCGCTGAAAACGGCGTAAACATTAAAACATTACGTCCAGAGGTGCAAGCTGTATGATTATTCACGGTTTGTTATTGCTTCCTAAGGAGAACGAGTAAACCGCTGGTGACCATATTAACCACCTCTGGCATAGTAACATATGTTTATCTGAAGGTAAATCAAATATATTAAGGTACATTTTCTCTGAAATGTTTCTAAACATGTATTTCTTTAATTGTGACTGCATGCACGAGTTACATTTGTAATAGCCTACCTAAAACCTTACACTAGACCTACATTTAAAACTTAAAATAATCATATTCTACTGTAAAGAAAAGAAAGGACTAAATATGTAATGGACCAGCACATTGGGTAAGTTGTCAGAATATGTGACCCCACTGTAACTGCTAATAAAGGAGTTAAACTTCAAAACATTGTCTGGGGTAGTTATGTCATCCCTTCACACTATTCTGGACACGTTTTCTTATTTATATCATTTCTCATTTCAGAGAGAAATATTGTACTTTTTACTCCACTACATTCATCTGTTACAGCTTTAGTTACTAGTTACTTTACACGTTAAGATTCCTGCACACAAAACACATGTAGTTTATAAAATCTGATGTTTTATTATGAATGAAATTAGCCAACAATATAACGGCCTACAAGTCCAGCTGACATGATTAGACCATTAAATACACAACTGGTTGGATCCTTTACACTTTCTAAAACTTTGATTTACTTTTAATACTTTAACTACATTTTCCTGATCATACTTACAGACTTTTACTGAAGTAACATTTTTAATGCAGGACTTTGACTTGTAACAGAGTATTTTTACAGTGTGGTATCAGTACTTTTACTCAAGTACAGGATCTGTATTCTTCTTCCACCTCTGATCCTAACATATGTGTTTGGATGCTCCAGGTGGGACGGAGCTTCATGACCTTTCCTGCATGTGAAACAAACAAAGAGCTCATTTGCATTTGCATTTGTTTTTTTGTGAGACGTACAACGTTTTCCATTGAGCTCAGGATGTGGATAAACTGTTAAAACTGAACTGAAACTGAACAGAACAAGGACGACGTCGACACAGGATGGAGCTCAGCTCACTCTGCCTGATAGTTTGTAAGAAATCTCACTTCTTTCAATCATTTCAATAGATGTACTTTTCTTTCTTTTTCTGGTTTTCCTTTGTTCATTCAACCATTGCATGTTGTTTCATGTTGTTTCAGAGTTAGATTAGATTAGATTCAGCTTTATTTGCAAGTACCGAGTCCACAAAATGGAGTCTAGCATCTTTGCGGAAGTGAAAGAAAATCGTCAAGTTCAGAGTGTAACAGGAAGGGAAAGCTCTGAATGAGATAAGATATAAACAGTATGAACAAAAAGATATTTAGTGCAGGTGTAAGTACAAGTAAAAGCAGGAGATAGGAAGCCAGTTTCAGTTAGCCTAATATCTGGTTTGATTTGCATTGAGAGATGATCTCATGGAAAGTACCCCATGGGGGGGGGGCTATTTTAATTCGAAAGGCCAAGGGAACTTTATCAGGATGCATAGTATCCTGGATCCATGAAATAACTGGCCTTTAAAAATAAAAATCTGCCTGCCTCTATGGGAATTTAACATAGGGGTGTACTTACTTATGCCCCCTGTATTTTAAGGAAGAACATTTATTTATTTAAGATACATCATTCATTCTTTCACAAAGAAAATTGGTGTCCTTAAAGTTTGGATTTTTCCTATTTTTTTTTAATTAAGGCATTAAGATCAATTTCCTAAAGATGATTTTTTTTATTCTTCTTTTTAGTCAACTTTAGCATGGGTGTATTCACTTTTGCTGAGCACTGTACGTAGGTCTTACATTTCATTCATAAAGGTCTTAAATTTGACTTGTTGAAAGCTGCAGAAACTGTTATGTAAAGGAAATTATAATAGGTTTTTGGGGGGGTTGCACTGGCTGCCCTCCCCTCCACCCCCCCTGTAAATTACACCTATGACCCTAACTGTTGTTTAATCTCATCATTAAAAACGTCCAACAAGACCAAACATACAGAAGCATTATCATGTCTGTTATTTCCCTGTTTTGAACCAGCTGCCGCCACACTGAGCATCCATCCTGATAAATCGCAGTTCTTCCAGTATGAGGACATCTCTCTGGGCTGTTCGGCGCCGGCGAACTCCAGCGGCTGGACAGTGAGAAGAAACACTTCTTTAAAGACGTTTCAGGCGTGCAAGGGTGGCTTTGGAGCCCTGCATGAGCCCTCCTGTACCCTGAAGAACGTGTACCCTGAGGACACCGGCGTGTAATGGTGTGAGTCAGAGCGGGGGGAGTGCAGCAACACCATCAGCATCACAGTGATCCGTATGTATTGGCTTGTGTTTTGTCTCACACTTGTTTTTTTTTAAATGCTCTGCTAGTTTGACAAAGGAACCATGAATCAGTGATGTATTTTGAAGAAAAGTGGCAGATGCTGCTTTGTGCTTCGTGTACACTTCTACACACGTGTTTGAGATTGTGCGTAAAAAACATCGACTTCAAAAAAACAAAAAGTCAGCATTATTGACATCAACCATTGGTTTGTGGACTACTGTGATTGTGGCTCGAAGGGATACAGCTACGGCCGGAAGTTACGCAAAATCTAGGCTAATATAATGATATAATTTGAATACTTTTACCCAGCAAACGCGTTTGTTACTCGGGAGTGTTTTAACCAACACCACGATCTTTTTCCTAAACTTAACTGGTGGTTTTGGTTCCTAAACTTAACTGTCGTCGACGTAGCTGTATCCCTCCTAGCCTCAACCTACTACTTTTTTTGATCAGGCCCACAGGAAGTGCGCTGAGCTATGAAGCTAATTTAACTTAGCGGACAACCAGTGGAATTACAACTCCCTTGTCCGTCAGGAAAATACTTTTTCCCGTAGACTTACATGGAGAAAGAGACATCTGTAAATAAGTGGATACATTTTTTTTGTTTTTTTACGCGAAATAACTCACTGTTTCACTATCAGAATTTCATCCATTCAGTCCGTTAAAATTTGGAAAGTCTAGAAGAGACGCAGGTTTAAATCATTTAATCGCCGTTTGAGTTAGCCCGTCACTACCTGATGTGAGTTGATTGCAGATGTGAGTTGCGCATATATCACTTTAGGAGGAGTGCAGATGTGAGTTACGTATGCGTCACTTTGCGACAAGAACCTGCTAACGAGAGACTTCTGTAATGTCAATACAATAAAAATGGACCTACATAACGAAGTTCGTTCACTGCTGGCTACAAGTTAGCATTCAAACACAACCAAGGCTGTCACTTGAATGGCGTTTTGAGCTAACGTTAGCAATCAAACAATCATAGATAGCTAAAACGTTTTTGAAATGATTTCCATCTTCTGTTATTGTACGTAAAGAGAAATGTTTATTATTTTATGGATTTCACACATTTCAGTCTGACACGCTGTGCCGTAAACCGTTTGAATCTGAGCATGCGCATCTCACATCTGCACCCGACTCACATCACGTAGTGACACCCCGCCAAAAAGACGTTACACATAGCCTATAACAATGAACACAAGAATACTCATTCAGTGTTAACTTACATTTCATTCATCAGTGCACATGAATATTATCCCTTCTTTGGGGATAAAGGTTGGGTTAAAAATGTGTGAAAGTATTTGCCACAGTTAGGGGGGGGGCAAGAGGGGCGGGGGTCAATGCTTGATATTAAGGGGGCACTGGCCTCTCTTGCACCCCCCAAACATTAACATCTTAGATGTAAAGATTACAGTAGGTACTACACTTATCTTCAACCACAACAACAATGATTGAATGCTGTTCTACGTTTTCAGCCGGTGTTGTGATCCTGGAGAGTCCTGCACTTCCTGTGGCGGAGGGAGACCAAGTGGTGATCCTACAGGGAGAGATACGAAGCGAATCCTGCATCCCACTTCTCCGCCGCATTCTTCAAAAACGACGTGTTCACCGGCTCCGAGCCTGCGGGGAGAGATGATCCTCCCAGCGGTGTCCAAAACTGACGAAGGCTTCTACAAGTGTGAACACCCAACGAAGGGAGAGTCCCCGCAGAGCTGGCTGGCTGTGAGAGGTGACCTTATGTTCTGCTTCCGCATCATGTGTGTGACGCTCTAGTGTTTAGTAGGGCAGAGAACTTCAATCAACAATCAGAGAATCCCGTTTTGCAGTGAAAGAAATTGAAGTGTGATGAACAAATGGAGAAATTTATATTTTTAGATAAAAAAATATGTTTTGCGGTCTTAAGTGTAAGTTAGAAAAAAAAGGTATTAAATTGCAATATATCCCAGAATAGCCAGCACTGAGGACACTGAGATCATGTCCGCTGTATTTAGTTTATGGAAATGTTTTGTCTGTAAACTGCATATTTGAAACTGTTTGAAACTTTCTTCCTCCCAGCTCAGCCTGCAGATGCTCCTCCTCCTCCTCCTCCTCCTCCTCTTCTGATGATACATCTGCTCCGTCCTGCTCTTCCTCTTCTACACAGCCATCCTCATACTGTGTATCTACAAGTACCGCAGGTGGGCTCGAGGTAAGAACTCCTCTGTTTTTGTTGTTGACAAAATGCATTATACAAGGAATCAGCTAAACAGCATTTTACAACAAGTAGATCCGACCAGACAATCTGATTGGAACGTGTTCAAATCAGCATGACAGAACCATAGATAGTTTTGTGTTTATATGTGCGGCAGTTATTCAGTTTTGGAAGTCCCACGGTCTCTACAAAGCTAACGTTAGCTTAAGTTAGCTGCTAACGTTTTACAGGGACAGGAAATTGTCTGTTGTTTGAAGTCCGCGGACGTTTAGTATCTAAATCTATCCATGGAAAAAAAAGAATTCTTTATTTTTATCCTAGTTATAACAGGGTAGAGCTAGCAAAGCAGTATGGTGTTTATATTTGCGGCAATTATTCAGCTCTGGAAATCCCACTAAAGTTAGCTTAAGTAGTGCTGACATCAGGACGGCCGAAAGCCTACACATCTTCCGACGAAGGCTAAAACACATCTCTTCCGACTGCACCTCGGATAAAAAATATACAGTGTGTATATATATACTTTAAGCTGCTCTTTGTAGTTTTGCTTATTGTGTGAATGCTGATTCAGCAGCATTCACAGTACTGTAATCCGATTCTTTATTCTTCCAAATTCTTTGGTCACCTATAACTTTTGCAAACATTCAGTTACAAAAACCATTGAAATATCAAAATGATTAGCCTTTTAAGCACATGGTGGGAGTTCTTCAACTTTTCCCCTGCTATTTATACTTTTTGAAATATTAAGCTTTTTTCAATTTTTATTTTACATTTAAGTCAATGGAGCAATGTCCAAAAATACTCTTTAGGCTTCTTCCTCTTTGAAATGCTACTCCTCCCACATACTTTTACCTACAGACGGCATTCAAACTTTAAACTGTTCGCAAAACCTTTAGCTATTAGAAAATGGTTTAGCTTCATGATATCTTTTACAGTTTTTGTGTTATCACTGTTTAAGTTTAGTGTTTCATTCAGGCTTTTTCTGTGCTTATAATGGAGTGTATATTGCATGACTTAGAGTGGGTGATGTTAAGCTTTAGCAATTTAGCTTTTCAGCATTCACAAGCATTTTCTGCAGGAAATGCATTTTCTAATGTACTTGAACTTACTACTTGTTGTCTGGAGTTTGCACCTTCAGGGTTGAAAGCACTTAATTGGAAGTCGCTCTTGATAAAAGTGTCAGCTAAATGACATGCAATGTAAATTGACTGGTTGACTAAACACAGAGGGACTAGAAATTATCTCAGTTGCTTTTTTTATTTTATGAATACAGTTTGATTATAACTTTTATTTTGTTGGTAACCGTTAGTCAGTGATGCGGCTAGGACCGAGGCGATTTCACTAACACCAACTTCATAAGACTAGTTTTATACTTGAAAAATATAGAACTGAAAATATACAGTATAATAACAAGGAAGGGCACTCAGAGAGAGAGGACCTCCGCCAAGGACATGCCCTTTCTCACAATGTTAACAAAAGTGAAAGATTATGTACGGATGCGCTAAAAATTTAACTGGTTCTTCCTCTGCCTGTGCTACACCCTTCCACCAAGGTTTATTAAAATCGGACAGAGAACAAACTTGCCAAGAGTCAGAGAAGATTGACACCTCCTAAATGTCTGTATGTTAAATATGTAGCTGGTGGAAGCACCCTATTAGCTTAGCTTAGCATAAAGACTGGAAACAAGGGGGGAAACAGTTAGCATATCTTTGTCAAAAAGATTGTATCTAATGCTGCTTTGGTGGAAATAAATTCTAGTAGAAAAAAATGGTTATAAATGAACTCCAATGCCTAAAAACTTTCTCTGCTCTGGTTTCTCCTGTAGCTCAAGCCGACAGAAAGAGGAGGGTTTCTGATCGTCTCACGCTGGAATAATGACTTCTTTTTCCTGCTCAGAAACGGAGGAAACAGAAGAAAAAAAAGATGAAGTGCAACAATTTATCACTGAGATTATACAGCCTCTTTATAAGATGGCCTATAGGCTAAAGTTTGTATTAATTATCCTTTTTATATAATTGTTATTTCATTTTTTATTAGCTGATGTAATGTGATGTTTCGTGTGTCATATATGTCTACATGTTTATTTATAATAATAATTAGTCTGCATGCATTGAATTATTCTGCTGCATCTTGTAAAGCCATATATGTTTAACCAGGCAAACATTCTTTTCAAACTGTTGATAAGCTTGACGTTCTGAATGTTATTTTGTGTTTTCTTAAATCATCTTTTAATGAAGAGTGTCTGTTGTACATGGCTGATCCCCACCACTGTGGCCATTTTTACTGAGAGACTGGTCAGAGAATCTGGTACAACCCAACGTGTCGGGTCAAAGTTCATGGGTAAGCCCATATTTAGTCTATATCCTTGGTGTTCCACTTAAGGGATTGCTCCGATGCTGTAGGAAATTCAGCCGGATGCATGTATTTTAGCCGATTTCCGTTTCCTTCCACTTTCTTTTTTGTTGGAATTCTAACCTGGTGGATTTCTGAGGACTATGGTTAACTGCTCCTCAGATCTCTGCAGGGTAAATCCAGACAGCTAGCTAGACTATCTGTCCTATCTGAGTTTTCTGTTGCACAACTGCGTTATTATAAATCCCACATAACTTCTAGGCAAGTCCCACCCTACGAAGCAGCTCGATTGGTTGGGGTTAGGGGTTTTACAATCCGTGGGGACGGATTTTAAACTGTGCGCAGTTTTGCAAAACTGTACACACGGTAGTTTTATTTTTCTCCCCCCTGAGCTTCAAGACAATGACCACAAGAGGGAGTTAAACCACCTTTTAACATTATTTAACATTAGAAAACTGATGGGATATCAAATATAGACTGATGTACCAAGTACATTCTATACACAGTAAACCTCTGATAATTAATATTTGCACACACAAATTTAATATCATCCTGAATTCACAAATCTGTTATTTATTATTGCAGGTACTGCAGAAGAGCCCATTTTTAAATAACTATAACCCAGAAACAGGAGAAATTATTGATAATCTTAGTGTGCAGCAATAGAGTGGCTCCTGCTCTGATTAAAAAAAATGAGTGAAAAAACAGATTGCCCTGCTCTGCTTCCCGATTGGCTAGTACTCGTTGCCATCTGGGTCAGAGCCAATTAGAAGCAGGATGTGGGTGGGAAAAAACTCTGCTGTCACCTGTGTGTATGGGGAAAGGGGAGGGACAGAGGGAACAGGCAAGACAAACTCCTACGTTTAATTAACATATAGAAAATATCTGCTTGATAACTTATTATGGAGCTGGGAACAAGCCCAAATAAGCAACTACACTTTAGAAATAAGCCCAAAAAAAACGCGACCCGCGACTACCAATATTTGTAGGCGACTTTACAGAAAAACAAGCCCAAAGTCACTTATAATAAGTGGACTTGGCAACACTGGATGCAATAACATGTTTAGCATTACCAATCACCCTCTCTATTGAAGGCTTTAACCTAAAACTATCTTCAGCTCTAAAAAGAAATCAAATTTACAATCATCACTGTCACTTTATTATGCCAAATGGGAAATTTCATCTGCAGTCAGGAATGCAAGATAAAAAAAAACACATACAAATGTACAAATTACAAGACATCAATACAATCACAAAAGGACAAAAATGTTACCTGTACGTAATATTTATTGTACATCACAATTTTACACCACAGGAAATTGACTTCCTACCTCCCTCAGCTTTACGCTGTTCCATTCCTCAGACAGTATAAATACAAAAATAAGGTTCATTCGGACAATATAAATACATTTCAGTAAAAAAAATACATTAAAAAAATAGGTCTGTTCACATTTCTAGTTCCTAAACAGCGTGTCACAGGCAACTTTGGTCAGTAACTGGACTCGTACTGTTCATGTGAAAATAGCAAAAATACAATGTTTTAAAACTTTGACACAGATGTTTAAGGGGCACTCCAGCAATTCAGAATTGGACTTTCTTTACATTCTTTAAATTCTCAAAAAAATTCTACAGCTTTTTCATACTTTTTCATAAAATCTCACACTCCGTAGGCCCTTTTAGGCTACAGCGTAGAGCCTACGTGCTACTATAAATCTGCCTTTAATATAGTCCTATATATATTTATCTTTATTTATCTGTAGTTAATTGTTATTTTATTGATTTGTTTACTTTTTGTTTACTTCCTATATTTAGCTAAAAGTGTATTGTTATTGTTATACTGTATTTTCTATACTGTATTTGTTTATACCTCTAAGTCTAAGTCTAAGATCGGGGGAGTGCCCTGGGTGGGTCGTTGTGATCCACTGGAGCATCTGGGTCGTTGTCAGCCACTGGAGCATCTGGGTCGTTGTGATCCACTGGAGCATCTGGGTCGTTGTGATCCACTGGAGCATCTGGGTTGTTGTCAGCCACTGGAGCATCTGGATTGTTGTCAGCCACCGAAGCATCTGGATTGTTGTCAGCCACCGGAGCATCTGGGTCGTTGTGATCCACTGGAGCATCTGGGTTGTTGTCAGCCACCGGAGCATCTGGGTTGTTGTCAGCCACCGGAGCATCTGGGTTGTTGTCAGCCACCGGAGCATCTGGGTTGTTGTCAGCCACCGGAGCATCTGGGTCGTTGTCAGTCACCGGAGCATCTGGGTCGTTGTCAGCCACTGGCATGGCAGAATGGCGTCATGTCCGGCTATGACTTTCACTGATTGATGGGAGCCAATCCCAACAGGCAGTCCTGTGGAGAAACAAACATTGCAATTAGACTTTCTTTTTCCATCATTTATCTTATTTTGAAAAGTATTATATTAGTACACAGTACCCAAGTTTCCATCTAAATGTATTGCAAATAGTATCCAGGAAATCAGGAAAAGAAAATGTGAAGAATTTCTATCCACTAATGTTACGCAGGGACTTGGGCGCATCAAAATCAAGGAATTGAATATCGCATTCGAAAATGACGCCCATAAACTAAAATACGTACGAATTTTCCGCACGTTCAAAAATAAATACAACTTCACGTTGTGTTAATCATGTTTACACACTGCCCCTGAAACTTTCGTCAGTCATAAAAAAAAAAATCATATAGGGTTAAATTCGCGGAAATTTGTCTTTTTTTTAATATGTGGCTCCAGTATCGACATCCTGAAGTAAACTCTGACTTGTCACAAATGACTTTGTCACCTGAAAATCATTTTTTGATCGTTATATCCACACTGTTGCTCGCAGACCGACATGCACACTTCTCCTTAGAGCTCCAAAACGAAATTGGGGTGTACGTAACCCTATTTCTGATTGCTTGAACTGATATAACTGTAACAAGACTTCGGTAAAGTTAGAAAGATATTCACAGATTCAAACTTCCGTGATCAATTACTCTATAGCGAAATGTTACTAAATCACATACGACGCACATTTCCTACCGTAGTAAGGTTAACAACGAGCTACAGACTCATTTTCATCAAAACGAGCCGTCCTCCAATAACATTTTGGAGACATGACTCTCTGCAATTATGACATATTATTATTTTTTTGGCAAAAAAAAAATCCCCCAAATTATGATTATGCTTATTTTTGGAAGAAAAAAAATTAATAAATGTATCATATATTTAATAAATATTTTTGTTGCATCTCTTTTCGGTGTTGTAGTTTGTAGACGGTCCCTAAGGTGTTGTAGTTTGTAGACGGTCCCTAAGGTGTTGTAGTTTGTAGACGGTCCCTAAGGTGTTGTAGTTTGTAGACGGTCCCTATAAGCGCTCGTCTTACTGCAGTCTCACCGCCGGCTGCTACCTGACGTGAAGAGCATTAACACACCGGCTGCAAAACTACGACCTTCTGTTTTCAAGTTGCTTCTGTTAAAGTTGGATTAGCCTACATGTATGTCATTTTAACGTTATCTGGGTCATAATAAATGGTGTGAACCCGACCGGTCGAATGATATAGTGTCTGATTCCTACGTGAGGCACACAAACAGCTGATTAAGGTTGTTTTTTTAAAAGAATGAATGAAGTTTACTTACCAGCAACGCTGTGGACAGCGAGATAAAACAGCCAAGCCTGAAGCATTAAGTCCATCGTGGCTGTCGTGTGGTATCTTAATACTGAGTTAAACATTTGTACTTATCATGGGCAAACACTTTTTATATTGCACTACATGTCATTTTAAAAGTGCTACATTTAATTTTAAAACTTTTTACATTGTACTACATGTCATTTTAAAAGTGTGCAATGTAAAAAAAATGTTTGCCCATGTATGGGCACGGAAAGGGAATGTACCACATAACGGAAGATGAGCTTTTTGGCGTTAGAAAGGTGTTGTTGGTGAGCGCGGTCTACTTGTGGAGTTAATGGCGTAAATGAAGTTTATGGTGACCGAACGTGGACAGCCGCGGCCCGAGGGATGTTTTTCCCGTTTTGTGGCAAACACACGAACACCTTAACGCGGTTTGGCTCTACGTGTGGTCGGTGTTTGGAGTTTTTAAAAAGGACGCGGACCAGACGGGACCACCCGGAAACACAGGGGACGTGTCGACAGAAGGACGGTGCAAAGCGAAGTAAGTGCAGCAAAACGCTAGCTATCTGAGGCCATGTCAATAAAAGTCAGTAATGCTAATGATTTTGTTTTTTTTGAGCGGCTTCTAACTATCTATTTTGAGAACAACCATGCCCATTATACAAACAGTTCACGGAGTACAGAAGCTCGGAAGTCAAAATAACGACAGTCTTTAAACTATGGGCCAAAAGGAAGATATGGACCTAAAGAAAGAAAACAAGCTGTCCAGAAAATGAGAACATTGAACAAGGACATGCCCGAAGGACCTTACGTCCTTTTTGTGTCCAGACTGCTCAGAGGTGGTCCATGGGCCTGGGTCAGAAAGGCCATTCAAATTGGCAGAATATAAAAAAGGAAAAAGGAAAGGCATATTCCAGGATCACTTTTTTTCATTTGCCTAGAAAAACATTTTTTATATTTATGTATGTTTGTATTTATTCATTTATTTATTAGATGTACATTGGATTTTAAGCATAACATCTATGTCCTGGTCAATATTTTAGTGGGAAAAGGCTTGTTTTGATTATTTTGCAGTTACTATTATACAGTAACATAGACAACCATTCCGCATTGATATATATATATATATATATATATATATATATATATATATATATATATATATATATATATATATATATATATACTGTATGTGGTAATGGAACAATAATGGAAGCTGTTGAAAATTGTTGATCATTTTGTCCTTTTCCTTTCAGGTTTTTGAACCACAAAATCGAAGTACTCCCAAACACAAACTGGAAGATGAAAAGGTAGGTGTTGCACACTTGGACACAAAGGAACTTTCAGGGGTGCATGGGTTGAAATTATTTCCTGACTGGAAATAATAATAATAATTACTCATAATTTATTGGGCTACAAGTTAGGGCTGGGCAAAATATCGATATTGTATCGATATCGTGATATAAGACTAGATATTGTCTTAGATTTTGGATATCGTAATATGGCATAAATGTTGTCTTTTCCTGGTTTTAAAGGCTGCATTACAGTAAAGTGATGTCATTTTCTGAACTTACCAGACTGTTCTAGCTGTTCTATTATTTGCCTTTTCCCCACTTAGACATTATGTCCACATTACTGATGATTATTTATCTAAAATCTAAGTGTGAAGATATTTTGTTGGAGCACCAATTGTCAACCCTAGAATATCGCCGCAATATCGATATCGAGGTATTTGGTCAAGAATATCATGATATCTGATATCTCCATATCGCCCTAGCTACACTGCTTTCACTACCAGGTAAAGTGCAATTTCACATTTTTTTCATTTAACTCACAAAACTGATAAAACTACTAGCAGATATTTCACTACTTATTCACATACACATTATACATTTCTATTGCTGTTTTGGAGATTTTTTTTTTCCCCCCCAATTTTGCCCACCTGGAAATACAGAAAGAGCGCACATAAGCTCAACGTTGCTACATGCCATCGGCAAAGGACCCACAGCTGCCTGTGTGAGCTTTACTTAACATCAACCAAACCGTTAAAAAAACCCACGTGAGAATGAAGTGGGGGGGTATCCACTGTCCATTCATATGTCCCACATCGTTGTGGATCCCACATAGTTACTATAGGCCTTTTATTGAAGTCGCACGGTCATCCCGAACCAATTAAAAGAACTCTGACACATTTAGTCAAATAGATGTAATGAGAGACAATGGGTTTTTTTCTAGTGGTAATCAACCAATAGGAATCTTGGCGGTATACATAATGTTTACATGATTTGACTATTGTAGGCTTGAAGGACGCCTGCTGGTTTTAAGATGTCTACGACACCCACTGGAGCCCAGAACGCCTCGGCCACTAGAAAAAGACCCGTTGTCTGTCGTTTCATCCGTTTGACTCGCTGACGAAGGCTAGACGCCAAAACGCATCCGAGTTCTTTTTAAATTGGTTCTGTATGACTTGGCCACTTCAATACAAGCATTTTAATAGTTAAAAATTAGTAGTTTGAGCTTTCGGGTTTTTCTTATTATACCTTTTCCATTCAAAAAGCAACTTAAACTAACTCAGATTTGAGTCCAGGAAGCGCTCCTTTCCACATGTTCTTAAGAAATAATTTATCTTTAAGTTGTTGATGTGATCAGAGAATTCGCTCTGATGAACTTGAAACAGAAAATAACCATATGTGTAATGTGATTTCTTTTTTTTTTTTTTTAACAAAATAATCTTTTTTTGTTCCCTCTACTACTACGTGTTACTCAAAACTACATTATAGCCTTTATCACAGAGCTAATCATTTTAATATGTTTTATCATGATGAGATATGAGATGCACCAGGACATTCATCAACCATTCAGCCAGGACAGGTAATAAGGCAGACTGTGGCAGCATGACATTTCTTGCTTTTAGTGTTGTTAGTTCAGACATTTTAATGTGTTTTTTCAGATAGTAATATATCTGATGCTGAGGATCGGGATCCACCTGAAACAAATCCAGAAAAAACTTCTTGCTACAGGTAAGTTAAAAAAAAAAAAAAGGTAATTTCCCAACAGTAAATACACAGACCTGTATTCACCAAATGTTGAGCAAGTGGACGAAGAGCCGGTGGCTGTCAATGTGAAGAACTTCCAACGCACAGCAACGCAATATGACAGCTTTTGACTATAGCACTCTAGTTTTTTCACTGTACAATAGTTCTGGTAGTATCTGGAATATCCACAAATGAAGTCACTTTTTGTCATTACAGGGAGGAGACGGACATTACGTTACCTGACATCGTAGCCAAGCTGTCGCTTCCTATTGATCATAGAAGAGTCCTCCGGTTCAACGTCTCAAGGGGCTAATGTTTGGGATGGGGCAGTCAAGAGGTTTCAAGCGTATAACATATTCTGAAATCTGTGACATGCTGGTCCAGTTTACCGATGATACTGGTGGTCTGGAAGAGGGAATTGACACTGGTGGTCCAAGACGAGAGTTTTTAACTCTACTAATGAAACGCCTGAAAGACCGGCCCATTTTTGATGGACCAGAAGGACATCGGTTCTCAGTCTACAATGCAAATGGTATGCATATGGGTTAGATGTGTATTATAGGCTACTAATGGTTGGTTAATGACATATGCTTGTATATTACAGTATATAATGCATTGTTTGTTTTAATTTTGCAAAATGAATTCATTCACAGCTGTTAGGGTCAGTTGTGCATGGAGGTCCAGGACGCCATTTCCTGTCGGAAGATCTTGTACATTATCTTCAGACTGATCTCGTGAAGTGGCGTATGTATGACACGCCAATTCGTATGCCGTTTTTGCGTGTTATCAAGACGCATAATCGCTTTTTAGCGTGTTTATCAACGGCATTCAGCCGCCATTGAATGTGAATTTTCGCCGTAGCGAGTAGTATGAAAGGACGTTAAGTCCGCGGATGGGTAAAACGCAGGACTTTCACCCAGGAGAGCCAGGATCGCGTCCCGCATGTGGCGTTTTTCAACTGTTTTTTTATCACTTTTTTTTTGTTAATTGTTTTTTTTTAAGCCTTCACCAATGTTTCTTTCCTAAACCCAACCGCTTATCGGTTTCCTAAGCGTGTGACGTTGGTCACCGTTGTGTTTTTGTGGGTTTTTTGTGTTACTAAAGCGGAGACGATGTTTACGTCCTGTATCGCATGGAGAATTTGTTTCATTCATTTATTAGTTTTTGATGGTTGTAAGATTACACCGTGCTATGTACGTCATTAAAAAAATAGGCAAGGAGATACAGTGCCTACAGTTATTGACTGGTGTGTTGATGCCCCTTTTCATGTCTTTCAGATTGAGGATGCTGCATCATTGGATGCTCTGCAAGAATGTCTGATGAGACGGCACAATGGTACAGAGAGCAGGTCGTCTGAGACATGTGGCTACTGTGGAAGAAAAAGACGTCGTGTCAGACTACCTCCAATGGTATATTATTGACCGCAACTCATCTGTAATTGACAGGTAAGATGATATTTGTAGGAGGTTTTCTTCCCTTTTATGTATTTATGTAAGAATTTTTAGTTTGAAATGCCTCATGGTCCCCATCTTTGGTTTATGCAAGCATGTATATCTGTTATCATTTTGTACCTTATTGTAGAGCTGGGCAAAATATCGATATTATATCGATATCGTGATATAAGACTAGATATCGTCTTAGATTTTGGATATCGTAATATGGCATAAATGTTGTCTTTTCCTGGTTTTAAAGGCTGCATTACAGTAAAGTGATGTTCTTTTCTGAACTTACCAGACTGTTTGCCTTAGTCATTATGTCCACATTACTGATGATTATTTATCAAAAATCTCATTGTGTAAATATTTTGTGAAAGCGCCACTAGTCAACCCTACAATATCGTTGCGGTATCGATATCGAGGTATGTGGTCAAAAATATCGTGATATTTGATTTTCTCCATGTCGCCCAGCCCTAGCTTAGTGTATTTCAACTGATATGTGATGTCGCTTCATCCTGTGTCATTAAGTCTGCACACCTTATCGATTCAATTTAAAATAGATATTAATCTTTTTCCTCGTCCATCTACACACAGTACATCATAATGACAGAGCAAAAACAGAAATTAGACCTCAGGTTTCTCCTCCTGACTAACTCCTCCAGTTACCCCTTAAAGTGATCCATCCACCTCTGCTGCACATCTGGCAGCACAGTGCTGGTGTGAGGCTCACTTGATCCATCAAACCCTTGATGACTTGCTGCTGTTTATCCAACCACCTGCTCCATACTGTACCAGTGTCAGTTACATCTGAATCTATTCCTGCCCTCAGTTCTCACAGAGATCCATTCACATGCAGAGAGGTTTTAGTATCTCTTGTAAGTGTCCCTGAAAATCAGATATAAAGAGTGTGGTGATGTTGATGGGTGTGTAAATGGTTATATAGGCTATAATATATAATATAAAATCAGATATAAAGAGTGTGGTGATGTTGATGGGTGTGTAAATGGTTATATAGGCTATAATATATAATATAAAATCAAATATAAAGAGAGTGGTGATGTTGATGGGTGTGTAAATGGTTATATAGGCTATAATATATAATATAAAATCAGATATAAAGAGTGTGGTGATGTTGATGGGTGTGTAAATGGTTATATAGGCTATAATATATAATATAAAATCAAATATAAAGAGTGTGGTGATGTTGATGGGTGTGTAAATGGTTATATAGGCTATAATATATAATATAAAATCAGATATAAAGAGTGTGTTGATGGGTGTGTAAATGGTTATATAGGCTATAATTTATAATATAAAATCAGATATAAAGAGTGTGTTGATGGGTGTGTAAATGGTTATATAGGCTATAATATATAATATAAAATCAGATATAAAGAGTGCGGTGATGTTGATGGGTGTGTAAAGAGTTATATAGGCTATAATATAAAATCAAATATAAAGAGTGTGGTGATGTTGATGGGTGTGTAAATGGTTATACAGGTTATAATATAGAATATAAAATCAGATATAAAGAGTGTGGTGGTGTTGATGGGTGTGTAAAGCCTGTAGCTTCATACATGAGGAATCCAGGCTGGAATGACTTCCACAGGTGCTTCAACAGCGTACTGAGAAAAGGCTTCATTAACTTATGCCAATGTGATATTTCAGTTTTTTATTTTTATTAAATTTGCTACAATTTCTAAAAAAAACCTGTTTTTGCCTTGTCATTACGATGTACTGTGTGTAGACTGACGATGAAAAAGATGAATATTACTATTTTAAATTAAATCTATAACGCAACAAAGTTTTGAAAGAGTGCATGGGGTGTGTAGACTAGGACTGCAACTAACGATTATTTTCATAGTCGATTAATCTGTCGATTATTTTCAAAATCAAAATAGTTGGCGATTAATTTAATAGTTGACAACTAATCGATTAATCGATTCATTGTTGCACCTCTAGTGTAGACTTTCTGAAGGCACCGTAGAGGTGCTCAAGCCACCCAGCCGTCCGTGTCATTCCAGTCTTTTGTTTCTGGGTTTAATACTTCCAGTTTGTAACAATTAACTTTTGATGTGCAACGCAAAAATAGGGTTCTTTAAATCCATTTTCATCACAACCACTTTTTTTTTCCCCCAAATGTATGTTTGTTAAGGTGGATAGTAATTGTAGAGAAGAGAATATTCAATAGTTTTCTTTAGATAATGTAAATTCAGTTGGCACTACACAGCAACAAATGTTGAAACAATGTTTGTGTTCACTCGGTAGATTCAGAGACGGTCTTTCAACCCTGGAGTTTGTGACTGCACTACAGCAACACCCTACTTTGCTGGCTCCTGTCCTGTGCCACTCTGAAAAAGCCTTTTGAACTTGAGACTCTTCAAACCTGACCTCAGTCCTTCGGGGAGTAATCGAAGACTTAAAGAAAGTCAAACCATGGCCTACTGGGCAGACTATCTCCTTGATTGTGAAGGTTTGTTAGTTGATGTGTTTTTTTTTTTTTTAGAACTCGTTAAAAAAATACATGGCAATGATGTATCTGAATAGTTTTTCCTTTGCAGAAGGCGAGGCTGCTGTGTCTGTGGAAGATGTTTTGATGTTTGCTACTGGGCTGTCTTCACTTCCCCCAATCTGGCTTGGAACCACAGCCACTGCGTTCCCAATGGCAAATACATGTTCAAACTCCTTGAGATTACCACTTCTATACTCATACACTTTGTTTAAGTCACAAATGGACTTTGGAATTAAAAGTAGTCCAGGATTTGGCTGTTTCTAAGCTATGTGATGGATGATCCCTAGAGTTAAGACTCTTTAAAAGTTGTTGTTAAAGGTGCACTTTAAAGTGCAGTTGCCAAAGTTGTTTTTTTATATTTTTTTTTTTCTCACAATTAACATTTTGAAAATGTTTTAGATCCCTTTGAGTCACTGTTTTAGATAAAGAAACAAGTACTTGAAGTTTTTGTTTTCTATACTACAAAAATGTAATAAATACTCATTACTATTTCTGATTCATTTACTTCGCACTTACAAACAATAAAGCTGTAGGTGACAGATTCATAAACATTGTGTTCAGACAGACAGCTCAGTGTTCCACCACTACAAAATCCCCTCCCCTTTTTGATCATTTCATAGCTGAGCCATTTCTTTTAGTTTCATGTACAGTTCTGATGATTCCACAGACTCACACACTCATCCAAGTCCTTCTGAATAACCTCACCAAAGCAATATCTCAATAGGGACTGAGGCTCACGACTCCCGTTGAAGTATCCGGCATCTCTAAGGTCTGCAAATAACTCCATCCAGAACTGAGACCTATAGAAATGGATACACATTTTAGTTATACTTTTAAGTATATACACATATGTTATGAATAATAAAATCAAAGGTTAGTCATTATGAAATTTATGGTCCGTGCATCTTTTGGTCATTTGATTTTCTTTTCAGGAACAACTACTTTTCCTGACGGGGACAGGATTTGTTTTACATTTTTTATTGATCTTTATTGTGCTCGTTTTTTGTTTTTCATTACTCGTTCCTGAGAAGAAAGTCGAATGACCAAAAGCTGCAATGAACCTTTATGACAGAGGTGCCCAAATTCTTTCATATGAAGGGCCAAAATGTATCTGGATGGAAGGCCACGGGCCAAAAATAAATGTCGATGTTGAAGAATACTGTAATTCTTGCCATTCTCCATAGATAAAATGTACATATGTAATTTAAATGGGAAGTTTACCAGCACTGTGCGTTACATTGCCGTTAAACTCAGATTACGTACTTTTTAACTGCACAAAATGTACGTTTCGTAGTCATTACTTTTAAAATAAGGAGAATAAGCATGAATATGTCAAATCCATGGCGGGCCAAAACAAAGAGCATGGGCCAAACTTGGCCCGCGGGCCCCGAATTGGGCGGCCTTGCTTTATGAGGACCACTCACCTCCCCTTTCTAAATATAGACCAATTCAATTTTATTTATAGTATCAAATCAGACCACCAGGACTCAATACGCTGATTATTTATAGATGAGGCGTACATGTGGCTGGACGCTACACTGTAGTCACAGTAGTAGTCACTGTGATGGTGGCGTAGGGTACCTTGAATTGCAGCCATTATGCCGTTCTCAGTGCCTCAATCAGTCCTCGGTCTCATGGGGATGACATCGAGGTTTCGTACACATGACATGAAATATTGAGCAATCACTGTTGGGTTATTATTCGTTGGTCCACATTCAAGCCACAGTACTTTACGTGAAAACCCATCTATGCATCCAGAAATGGTCAAACCGAATGGCTTAAGTTTATCATAACCGTCTTGCGTGCCACATATAGTTAGGTCCCATTGAGTGGTAGGTTCTTCTTGTGAACCTTCTGCGTGCTCTGCTCTCACACCCTCGAGGATTAAGCTCCCAAATCCATCACATCATCTCTCTTCACTCGAAGATTGTACTTCTGTTTAAGTACCTGCCACATCGTGCGGTAGCCAAATAGTTGTCCAGGTCCACGCAGTTCCAATCTGATGGCGTCACTCACGGCGTTTGGAGAGGAATAATCCTTTCTGCGGTACAACCCGGCTTCATTCAGTTTACTTTTAAGAGTCCTCGTGCTGATGTCTACGCCGTGTAGACTTGACATCATGTCCACGATTACAGCGTACGAGTGGCCCTCGTTAAAATATTGAACGCAGTGATGCAGTATGTCTTGTTAATTTGTTTTCTATAATGTACATTTTGACATGTCATAGTAGGAAGCACAGGTGTATTCAGAACCATTAATGATGGCTGCATTCCACTTAGGAGAGGTCCTGGTATTGTGCATGCTGACTCACTGAACTAGCTCACTGGGACACTTGATGGAACTGAGCCATCGTTAAGGTTATCAATTTCAGCTGTGCTTCTCCTACTATGACAAGTCAAAATGACTGCCGTGAAAAAGGTCCATCAACCCAAATAAACCCAGAATTGTTAAGTGTGTGAGTGATGTGTGAACCAGGGAGGGGGTCCCGTCTCCCTGAGGTGACTGCTGATGACTCTCACCTGTATCAGGAGGATCACGGTGGGATAAAAGTGCGTGTTGAACAGCCGGACGGCGCTTAGAGAGAGTGAACTGTGACAGTCCGTGGCTGTGGTACTCGGAGAGGAAAGAACACCGGCTCCACAGGAGTCTTGTCACCAAAAAAGTTTGAACACAGTTTCATATTTAATGTTTATATATGGTCTTGTTAAGAGTTGGTAGAAATAACCGGCCTACGGTTTGGAGTGGTCCTTAGTTAATGAGTGCTGTGCACTTTGATACTGGCCTTAAATAATGAGTATGTGTGTTTGAGTGTTACTGACTGCTGTGGGTTGAATTGACTGGGCTTTAAATGTGTGCACTACTGCTTTTTAATGTGTGTGTGTGTGTGTGTGTGTGTGTGTGTGTGTGTGTGTGTGCGCGCGCGTGCTCATACGGGGGCTGAATGTACTGAATGGCGTACAATTCAGTTTAATTGAATTTGTAGGACGAAGTCAGGTTATTTGGCACTTTTTTTTGGTAGATTTAATAAAAAAAAACATTTCTGGTGTTATACCCTATCTTCAGCTCTAAAAAGAAAAAAACAGTCTCCTCTTCAAATTTACAATCATCACTGCCACTTTATTATAAAATGGGAAACTTCATTTGCAGTCAGGAATGCAAGATAAAAAAAACACATACAAATGTACAAATTACAAGACATCAATACAAAAATGTTACCTGTATGTAATATATACTGTGTATCACAATTTTACACCACAGGAGCAATATGTACAAAAGAATTCGACTTCACACCTCCCTCAGCTTTACGCTGTTCCATTCACATTACAAAAGTAGGGTACATTCAGACAATATAAATACATTTCAGTAAAACAAATACATTAAAAAAATAGGTCCCTTCACATTTCTAGTTACTAAACAGGCAACTTTGGTCAGTAACTGGACTCGTACTGTTCATGTGCATAACTATGAGCCTTTAAAAGCCAGAGCAAATGATTTCATAGAAATGCTGCTTGTGCAGGTAGCAGCCATTCCTGGTTTTTGTGCCAATCAACAATTAAAATGGGCTAGCAACATGGCCGTGTTACTTCCTAGTGTGCGAAATAACACGGCCTTGCCCTCAGAAAGCTGAGTTTGTTCTAAACATTTTGATAAGAAACACATTGGTATCAGGTTATAATCTAATGCACTTAAAAGGTGAATTTAAGAAGATATGTAAAACTCAAGAACATGCCCTCAGACCCCAGAGAGGTTAACAACAGAACTTGAGATGTAGTGCAATAGTGTTTTTGCCTTTTATAATGCTAGCTGGTTGTCCTTTCTCAGCGACATTTCACATGCTCAAGGCTGCCACGTGCGTCTGTGTGAGACGGTATTTGGCGCCCTGAAACTTAATTGGAACTTGATCTGGATTTTGTAGTTAAGGGGGTGAGTATTTGATACAAAAATACAATGTTTGAAACTTTGACACAGATGTTTAAGGGGCACTCCAGCGATTCAGTATTGCACTTTCTTTACATTCTCATGACGTAACATCAAGAAATTCTACAGCTTTTTCATAAAATCTCACACTCCGTAGGCCCTTTTAGGCTACAGCATAGAGCCTACACCCTACGTGCTACTATAAATCGGCCTTTAAAATCGGGGCAGTGCCCCTTTATAAATGTAATATGACTTTTAAAGTGTTTAGCACATTGCACATATTCTGGGTTCTTTACGTAATTATTGCGGTTGCGCCTCGAAACTTCTTTGGCAACGAGGTCAAAGTTGAAATAATCCAAACGTTAAGCGCAGCACTTGGCTGAAACTTCGAGCACCTTCCTTCGAGTTTCTCCACCGCTCTCCCTAATAATAAAACAAAAAGGCACAGCCAGCGCAGAGCAGTTTGATCGCGGATCATGTGCAGGCGGCTTTACTCACCAATTATATGGGCAAATTCCTTGTAATTCCTAACGCTGGGCAGTGTGGCCTAAAACTCCTAGAGGTGTAGCTGCTGTTCATACGGTCCAGCCGTAGTGAGAACTTACTTGAAATGAGCCTGTTTCTGATTCTGAGGATGATTGGCTACGACTGTTTTACATGTTTTGACAGTTATAGCAGGGCAGTGAAATAATATTTACCTGAGCTTGTTTTACTGGAATGTAATAAAAAAGTACTTTTGGCAGGTAAAGCCTAACATACACTGGAATACTTTGAACAGACTTTGAGAAAACTGACATCATCTCACATCTAACGTTAAAGACATAATAGCAGACGACTGCGGTATGCAGTATCTACTGAATATTCTTCGAATATAAAAAAAAAAAAAATTTGAATGGTATTATAGAGGAAGACTGACAGCTCTAATATACATGTTATAATTTATTTATAAGACTGTCAAAGAGAGACGGGTATCTTTCTGCCCTTTCAGTCGCTGCTCTCCCTCTCCTTTGCCTGCTCCGTGGCCGCGGTCAGCAGCTTGTTACGCCCGCCATCTCTTGTGAAGCATTATAAATTTCGAAAAACCACTAAACTTCACTAAACGCTCTTGTCCGCAAGTCTCCTGATAGAGCTCCCGCCAGCTCACAGCGGGGTCTGTGAAGGTGGACAGGCTGGGTGGCAAGCCAGCGACCCCAGCAGGCACCGGACTGTGGAGCTTCTGAACTCTGACGCGGTCGGACCAAATTTGCAAATAGCCATCAATTTTCGTAAAACGGCCCATATTTGAGCTCTACATAGTTGATTTATTGCATTAAAAAGTCTCAGAAGTGAATTTAGTAATGAAATAGCAGAAGAACAGGGTATAAAGTTTCTGAGATCTGCGCGACCTACATTCACAGCACCAGCTGGTCTCAGACCAGTGGTCTGTATATAAATCTTGGGGCGTGACAAAGGTACAAACTAGAGCCAAATATGGTACAGCCACTGAGTTGACGTAAACTTTTAGCTTTTAGCTTTTGAGATTCGCCCTTTATCAGTGGCAGTTTCAAATTGTGAGATTTGCAGAGGAAGTAGGTGTCATTGGGACTTTGAGGTTCTATATATTTCCATTTCACCCAGCGAACTGTCGTAATTCAACTATGACAAGGTAAACTCGGTTTTGCATTCTATCACCACTTTAAAGACATAATAGGTAAAGACTGGGGATCTTGCAGGGTCCCACATTGCAAGACTACAACTAGATTTGTTTTGAAAAATTTAACCAAGCTAGCTAGCTACCGCTAGCTCGTAAATTTAGGGGAAAGTCTGCTGATTTTCTGTTCTGTTGTACATGCAGATGAATGTCTCCAGTACCCGGAGGTCTGTGTTAATCTGCCGGTAAAACTCCTGTTGGATGACTGCTTCAGAAGGGGCTGAAAATCAGCAACTTTCCCTCTTTAGCATTTAGCATAGCAACCATAAACACCACTGGCCCTAGCCGGTTTGTTGCTTCCTGTTTGGTGCTGGAGGGAGAGCACCCATTGGTTGTTGACAATGTTCACATGATTTAACTTCACTACTAAGACTTAAAAATTACTTTAAATTAAAAACTTTTGATTTTGTCTGAGTGTCCAGACGGGAAAAAGACTGACTGGGAGTGAGTTTTATGACCTTACACCAAACGATGGAGACGACGGGAGCGCTCCGACTCTAGCAAGACTCTCAGGATTTCATTATTATATTGGACATTAGTCTGCGACAGTGGAATCGGAGACTGGCCGAAGACTGGACATAAAGACTACAGATGTCCCTGCTTCACACGTTGACATCTCCTGGAGGATTTGGGTCCCCGATCTCTTCCAGTGGAATCGTAACCCATCGCGCGTTTTCTGTGAGAAGAGAAGGTGAAAGTAGTTTACAAGGCAGATAATGAAACCCCCAAAGTTCATTATCAATCACACAGTCACACATCAAAACCAGCTGTAGTTCTGGGTCAAAGACCAGTGTGCAGTCAATACATTTTATTTATTGTTTTTTCGTCTCTTGAATTTGGAGAGATTTCAGTCTCTTGGCTACCTCATTTAACCAAGGGGCACAATCTTCTGTCTCATTTTTTTTTTATATTTTACTTACATTTGAAGTGAGAGCCATTAGTGCTTGCTAACAGGCCTCTGTGTTGATGAATTAACTGTGTTCATTGTTTTTTGTCCATCCAAGCGCTAAGTTCTCATACTGTACACATTCTGTATGAGGAAATGCATTTTAAGTGTTACTTTTGGAAACACGTAGAGACACGCAGGAAAATCTTATCTACGTTACGCACAGAGATGGCGGCTCACGTAGTAGGAGCTGAACAATGAATGAAAAGATCTGTGCCGTAATGTTGTAGTTTCTTTTTGTTTTATAAAATTGGTATCGGAAAAAGTATTATTTAGTAAACGGTAGCAAAGTCATGGTATTGGTATCAGTACTGGTACCGAACATTTTTGAACGATACCCAGCCCTAGTCATGAATCTCTTTTTTTGCGTCCATCTCAGATGATGAGACTATCTGCCCCCGTGCCCTCCACACCCTCCAACAATACATCCTAATAATCATCTGGCTTACCTTGGACTCCAGCTCTTCCCTCGACCGCCTGCACTGGCCCGTTGTGAGCCACCGGAGCATCTGGGTCGTTCTGCCTAACACCTTCAAAACGTCGACGACAGGGAAGGCGTGAAAAAGATAAGAGGAAGGGACACCTTCCATCAAAACCTCCAGCTGAAAGAGGAAGAAGATGGAATAATGCACACTTTCCAGGTAGAAAAGGTCTAGACCACACTCTATAATTTACAGAGCCAACACTGCATTTTAAGGTTAGGTAATAGATAGTTACATCAAGGTTTGGTCTGTGACGGGACACAAACTATCTACATCTCCTAGAATTCTCCAAAACCTAATGTCCAGCATCTCAGCACTGGTGCAGGATGTTTTTAAGTTTACTGGCCACACCCGTCAGTGATGTAGGTTTGGGTCAGTCAAACAACTTCTCAACTTAGTTCTGAGTGTCTCTTTAATTGGTTAAGCATCAGTAATAAAAAGCTAAAAAATGTATTACTTACAGATCACCCCAGCGATGAAGATGATGGCGATGATGATGCTGATGATAACAGCTGTGACTATGGCGGCGATGGCCCCGGCAAACAAAGTGTTGGTAGAGCCAGTGTTGTTACCATCTGAAAGAATGTAGGAGAGATATTAAGGTTAGTGCTACTTCAAACTCCCAACATTACACCGATCTTTTACAGTGTTACGGAGCAGGTTAACAGTCTTTGGGTTACCTGTTGGCTTTTTGGGTATCAAAGAGCTGGTATTATGTCGCTGGTAACCATCTGATGGATTGACTACAGTGGTGTTGCTTTCTTCATGTGGATGGACTGTAGAAAAAGAAAAACTTTTAAGTATTCAGAAAGCATTAAGATCTAAAAATCAGCAGGCATTAAAGGGTAATTTTGTTTTTTGTCAACTTGGACCCTATTTCCCCATGCATTTGTGTCTAATAGACTGATGTGAAAAACAAATTGGTCCAGTATTGAGCAAGAACCCAGTACTGGCAGCTGGATGCCAGTATAAGTTACTGTTATGTGTGTATCTATATCATCAAGCAATGAAAGTTTACATTACACTGTTTGATCTTCAGTCCAGTAGAACAGGGGAGTTGGTGAGTTCTAGTTCTAGTTCGAACAATGCATTTGTATGTTCCCGCGTCACTTTCTCCAAATGGGGAGATTTTCCACGCTAGTTGCCCTTCTCTTAGTTCCCAGCTGCTGTCAGGAGATACTCTGCCACGGAATCGGTTTGCCTGATCTTCATCAGAAAAACCTCCACTTCTGTAAACCAGGACATTGTCGGAACTTTGTTCGCATTTAAAAACAAAGGCTGTCCACTGTGTCGCATCGGATCCAGGCTCGAGGTGGAAGTCCAAAGTGACGTTGTCTCCGACCGCTGCGTCCAGGCTCTCTCGGCAAATTAATTGAACGTTTTCTGTAAAGAGAAACAACATGAAACCTTCAGAATAGAAAACTGAAAACGATGTAAACGTATCCTTTAACCCCTCAGGTTGTCCTCTATATTTTTATATCCGAAATGTGCCCAAAAATAACATGAATTGTTCTACATAAAACACTCTTCACAAGTTAAATTAAGGATCAGGTCACTACTTTCATTGCATTTTAGGTGTTTAATTCAATTTTATAGCATTTGAAAAAAAATTAAATGGTTTCCAAACCGTATCCAGGTGACCTGGGACTTGTATTACAGAGCAGGTTAAAGAGTAACTCTCGCCGAAATGCAACCTAGGGTGTTTTTGTGACTGTACCCGAGTCAAACTTTCGTTTAAAAGGATAATTAGGACGGAAACGCCGCTTTTAAGATTGACCGTAATTTCATTTTCGGTCAAATGGCCTTTTGAATGGGAGTGCGCATCAAAATCGCTATTGTAGGTAATAGGTAAGTGTCGCTCTCCGAATGTGAATGAACGGACTCCATAGGAGGAAATGTCATTCTTATATGAGGCTCCTTTTTCAACTACGAGGTCAATATTTTTTTTTTTTGACAAAACGATTTATCTGTGCATTTATATGGAACTAAGCTCTAGGAGCTTTCCATCTTTACTCTCCTCCCTGTTACGTTGCATTCGAAGATCGACTATTTTTGACTGACATGATGGTAGCGAGCGGAAAACCAACAGCTACAGTGAGTTGTTGAAAACCTTTCTTTTTAGTAAACTCTGTGAACACAACCAATGTTGTCAATGCTTTCGTTACGGTGTAGAGCCCCTGGTGATACTTGGAGCAAAGTCTCATGCTGTGTCGAGCCTTCTTAGTGTTTTAAAAATAGTGATTTTGATGCGATCATAGTAGTGCCCCTAAAAAATATTTTTTGGGGTAGTTTTGTCATCCCTTCACACTAATGTGGACACATTTTTTCTCATTTGGACTCATCACAGAGCCAGTACAACAGAGGTCTCCATATCTGATAAGTAGCAGCTGTCAGAATATGTGACCCCACTGTAACTGCTTAATTAATGAGTCCAACTTCAAAATGTTATTTTCTGGAGCTTTAAATATTTACAATAACCCCAAATTAAGCACTTTACTATTGTAAAAATAATTATTTACAAAAATAAACACTTTACACTTTTACAATTTACACACAATCTACAATTTACAAACAATTTAAATTACTCTCTTTATTAATAACAATGTAACTATTAAAATAGCCTACAGTAAAATATGATGACCTCTGAGATACTGGCTCTGTGATGACTATAAATAAGAAAACGTGTCCAGATTAGTGTGAAGGGGTGACATAACTACCCCAATTATTAAGCAGTTACAGTGGGGTCACATATTCTGACAACTAACCCAATGTGTTGGTCCATTACATATTTAGTTCTTTCTTTTCTTTGCAGTAGAATGATTATTTTAAGGTAGGTTATTACAAATGTAACTTGTGCATGCAGTCACAAAGAAACACCTGTTTAGAAACATTTCAGAGAAAATGTACCTTAATATATTTTATGTATATGTTTTATTTCAGATAAACACATGCTACTATGCCTGAGGTGGTTAATATGGTCACCACCTCAAGATAAATGTTGAATGTTTTATGTGATGCTGCTATATTTAATTCAACATATCATAATTCCATATCCATAAGAAGAAATAGTCAGGAATCACGCCAACTGTCCTGCACTTTATTAATGAATTACAGCAATAAAGCACCATTTTATTAAATATGATGACGTTTAAGTTATTAAATCTATCTAATAAATCTGGACTCCTCTGTGTGTAATGTAATTTCTATGCTGTGTGTGTATATGTGCTTGTGCCTTTATACATGAACTTCGTTTCCTAGGACGGTGAAGGAATGTCCCGCCCTACTCTGCCTCTGATTGGCTTACCCTTGTATTCTTACTCTCACCTTAACCAATGTCATTCTTCATGGTTAAAACTAACCAATCCAACCAATCAAGTTAACAAGCCAATCAGAGATAGGGTAGGGCGGGCTATGCCTTTACCATCATAGGAAATCCAAACTAGCAAATGTTTTGCGGCGCTGCTACTTACCTGAGTTCCCGGCGACAACGTTATTTGGCCACATCCAGAGGCTGCCCAGCAAAACTAGGAGCCCGAATTTCAGCCTTCTTGACATGTGTGGAAATTACCGGTGCGACAGATTAGCCTAGCTACGTGTCTTCTTTTGTTCAGTTTAGCTCAACACGTCGTGCTTATAGCATGGCTGTAGCCTGCGTAGTGTCACAACGTGGTGAGGGACGAGAGGCTACGTAACTTTAGGGACGTAACCCATTCTTCTGGACGCTTCTGGAAAATGCCAATGTTCTTGGAGATGTTTTGGCGGTTGTCATAGTGATCACGTGACGTCACAGCACCATGACAACGGCAACGCAGCTCTTCTTTTTCTTTATTTAATGGCGGGCTACAAAGCGACTTTTAAGGTGTATTCCGCCACCTACTTCATCTCAGTTTGATTTTTTCTTTTTTTTTTTTTTTTATTGTTTGGTATTATTAACATATACCATAAAGAACCTATATTCACAAAAATACACAAAGAATTTCCTAATTAGATTGTAAATCAAAATAAGATAAATATAGAAAAGTAAGTAAATGAGGGATTTAAAACAAAATCATATTAAAAAAATAAATACAAAAATACAAAATACAAAATCATATTTAAAAAAAAATACAATTAGAACAGGATGCACAATTAATCACACTATAAAAGGTGTGAATTCATTTCACAACAAGAATAGAGTATAAAGCAAAGCTCATCAAATACATTCTTATAAGCAGTAACATGTTACATCCTTATGAGTACGCCAGAGATGTTCACAAGTCTTTTTTATTTTAAATGCGACTTTGCTTTAACACCAGTTGATCTCTACTCTCCAACATAACCTGCTCCTGACCAGGTTAGGTGTTCAGCGTAAGATCCCACGGCGACTGAACCCGGTAACAAGTGATCCACCGCCGTGATACACCAAACCCCTGGGTTGAACCTGAAGTTACCTCGTTGACGCCAAACCTTGCGCCGTAGTACAGGCCTCTGGTCACAGTGACGCGGTATACGCAGACCGCGAGTGTGCGTCGTTACAACAACAGAACCACAAAAAGCCAGTTTGAGTCGTGTATTTCACTCCCAGTTACCCCCAGCTGGTGGAGGAGAGCCCTCCGATACAGAGACAAACTCGTTGTCTTTGGTCTTCCATCGTGGGTCGGTTAAAGGTCCAGTTAAAGGTCCGGTGAAACACAGCGGCCGTCATCTCCCGACTGAACGTTGGCCCAGACCAAGTAGTGAAGGTAGTGCTGGTGCTTTCTCTTAAACGTCCAAGTCGTCCTGACTTACAGTTTGGTGTTGACCCCTTAGTTTGAGTGAATATGCGCTGACTCATGATGATCAGTAAGACGCAGCCAAACACACCGAAGATAGATACGCTCAGGAAGAGACGGCCACCTGATGGAAAAAAACAAACAAACATAAGCTACAGTAGCTGGAATACCACATACATACGTATATATATATATACACATATAAGCATATGTTAACAACTTTATTAAATAGATTTATTTCCCCCAGAATCGATAAGATTAACCTAAATATTTTCTATTTATACGGTAGCGCTGACGGCGACTTCATCGTATGGAATGGACCGGGGGGCAGCCGTGTTTCCAAATGTCTGCGTTTCAGCGGCTCGGAAAGGGCGGAGAAGCGCGGACGTTGTTAGTTTTACCTAAATATTTTCTGTTTCTACGGTAACATCGACAGCGACTACGTCATATCTGTTTCCAGCTAAACCGAGCAAAAGCAGAAAAAGCAGAAGATCCACGTTATGTTCTTCTTCACGAATGAAATAAATGTCAGACTGACTGCCTTGTGATGTTCATTCTTCTTAGAAGACTATGTAGAAATGTCTCGTGATAAATATATTTTAATGATCTAGGCGCACGGCGTGAAGTGCTTGGCGCTGGTGCATTTAGGGCGTGTCCAAATCCACTTTTGCTAGTTTGACGGCGGGAAAAAAGGCTCCGTGCGCCGGGCACATGGTTCAAAACGGTTGTACGTAGGCCAGTTACACACTGGATGCGTCACGCGAGCGTGGCGTTTCTGTTGCGTCTCAGAAGCGTGGCGGCTGCGTGGATTTTTCTGTGTCCTACACACCAGAAGCGTGTCTGACGCGGCGCTGCTCCTGCTGCTAGGTACAGGGAGGGCTGATCTCGGGACATAGCACCGACACATTCAAAGTCTGAAAAATGGGTAAGTGGGCTGTCTGTTTATAACAACTTAGTGTAGCTGTAAAGAGCCTATATAGCCTATCTGATGTTGGACCATCACTCAGAACACACACTACGTTGTTATTGTAGCCTATCCTACCCTTTATATATAGGCTTGTTCGACGTATGGGGAGAGAGTTGTTAAACATAAATATATAGCCTACTGATTTGATTGAAGCAAGACAACGTCGGCAGTACTGACTGCAAAATATGTTACAGAACATTTCGTTCTGTATGACAGGTGCTATATTTGAAAATCTTCTCTGAAATTTTTTATTACATTTATATCTACATTGATGTCAAAACCTCGAGACTTTCAAACAACAAGATGTCATTTATTAATATGCATTCGTGTCTAAATGACAAACATATTTTCCTATTCTATTTTGCCTGGAAACGCTTCCAACACGCTCGCGTCTTGTGTGAAAAATAGGCGTCGGTTCTATTTCTAGCAGGCACGCGTCTGACGTGCGTCTCATGCGGGAAGTGTGTAAGCTCTAACCTGTTAACATGGGAGCCGAAATATAAACGGACACGCCACGCGGCTGAAACGCTCGCGCGATGCATCCAGTGTGTAACCAGCCTTAGTGTCTTCATTAATCAGAGGTGTGTTTTGGGCGTAACATGCAATCAACCAATCAGAGATCATCTCCCGTTCCCTTTAAAAGCCAGGCGCGTTTGGACCTTGGAACATTGCTATTATGATGGAGGATTTGCACCGTAATATTTTTATTTGTAATCTTCTGCATGTTTGTGTGCTGCTGTGCGTCCCTGTGTGTGTAACGAGCATAGTGTGCGCGCTGTACACAAGCCTAGGAGCATTTTACTAATTTGCTGTTAAAATAACAATGAAATGCTGCGTTATTGACTTTAGACCAGGTTTTTGTTGGTCAATGGTGCCATCACTTCCTGCTGCCTCAAGATAGCAATACGCCCAGAATGCACCTGAACACACCACCCTGTAAGACCAGCACGCCCAGAATGCACCTGAACACACCTCCCTGTAAGACCAGCACGCCCGGAATGCACCTGAACACACCTCCCTGTAAGACCAGCACGCCCAGCATGCCCATGGGTGCACAGACGGGCGCAGGTGCACTTGCTAGTTAAACGACGCTGGATGGGAAATTGACAACTGCGCCGGTCTTAAAATAGCAAAGACACTTGAGTCGGGCTTTGCGCCCCGCTGCAAGACAGGGCCCTAGAAGTGTTTTATTCAAATTTGGTTTTTGTTAAAGAAGGAAAAGAAATACACAATACGTCTAGAATCGCAATAAATGAAAATCCAATCGCCGCCTGTGTATGGTGAAAGAATCGAATCGGGACAAAAGCATATGGTCTAGTAAGCATGACTCAGCGTCTTCTGATAATGTTTTCCTTCCGTCTTCCCGGAGTCGGTCCGTGTTCTCACCTTTAACAGCCGACTCACCGTTTGGATCTGGAGTCTGGAGGATTTTGGGATACCACGGCGTCTCCGTCGTCCAGGCTTTAAAAAAAAAAAAAAAAAGATTTGTGATGATTTAAAAACACATTATAGGACAAACAGTTGTTGACAAAACTATCCTTAAAGTTTTAAAGCTGTCGAATTCTGATCACAGGGCAGAAAAATCTACAAAAATGTTCTGTTATTGTCCGTTTAGACCGGCAGCGTCAGAACTCAACCTCACCGAGGGCACCAAATACCAACCATATCATACGTATAGTTTGTCGACGGCAAACACAACGGCAAATAGGAAAACACGACGGCAAATATGAAAACACGACGGCAAATAGGAAAACATGACGGCAAATATGAAAACATGACGGCAAATATGAAAACACGACGGCAAATATGAAAACACGACGGCAAATAGAATAACACGACGGCAAATAGGAAAACACGACGGCAAATAGAATAACACGACGGCAAATAGGAAAACACAACGGCAAATAGGAAAACACGACGGCAAATAGGAAAACACGACGGCAAATAGGAAAACACGACGGCAAATAGGAAAACACGACGGCAAATAGAAAAACACGACAGCAAATAGAAAAACACGACAGCAAATAGGAAAACATGACGGCAAATATGAAAACATGACGGCAAATATGAAAACACGACGGCAAATATGAAAACACGACGGCAAATAGAATAACACGACGGCAAATAGGAAAACACGACGGCAAATAGAATAACACGACGGCAAATAGGAAAACACAACGGCAAATAGGAAAACACGACGGCAAATAGGAAAACACGACGGCAAATAGGAAAACACGACGGCAAATAGGAAAACACGACGGCAAATAGAAAAACACGACAGCAAATAGAAAAACACGACAGCAAATAGGAAAACACTTCAACAAATCACAAAACACAACGGCATTAACTTCTATCAGAAAAGGTAGGGCCTATCTAGCAGTGGACGGACCCTCCTGATTGGACAGTCTTTTGACAGGAAGGAGAGGTAAAAAAATAAAAGTGCCTCACTGTCTATGCATTTAACAGACAGACTAGCCGTTTCTCATTTCAAAACACTGGACGAAATGGATGTGGAACTATGAACTGTGCTGTTGGTGAATAGGCGTCAGTCTACTTGCAGGAGGAGAATATTCTGTCAGGAACTTTGCTCGCAACGTGCAAAGGTAGGTAACGTTACCGACACCGATAGGCTTTAATGTAAGCAATAGTCATTTCGTCTTATTTATCCCATGTCAATAAATTAAAAACTCGTGGGAGTTCATGTTTGTACAGTAGTCATAACACTTACCGGTAAGGAGAATTGCAGTAGCTAACCGTTTACATTAGCTTGTAGTTTACTGCATGTATGCAACATTAGCTCATTGTTCAGTAGCTTCTAGCTTTCAGACAAATGCAGTGCAAAATATGATCAGCAACTACAAGGTAAACGCTACCAGCTAATGAGCTACCACAGGCAGTATGATATGCATTAAACTGCAAGTGAGAAAGGGTAAATAGTACTGTAAACACACAAGCTACAAGGCTACAACCAACATATGAAAAGTCATAATACCTCCATTGATAAACACCCACTAATATAGTAAAGGTAGGTGTAAGTGTGTTAAATGGTCAACAGTTGTCAGTTAAGACCATGATGAAGAAACTACACCACTACACAGTTACATGAAGTACCTTCATGTTTCAGTATGCTTAAATATACTTATGATACAATTCTAATCTTACCAGGACAGGTTGGATAACTACTGGACTAACCTAATCTTACCAGGACAGGTTGGATAACTACTGGACTAACCTAATCTTACCAGGACAGGTAGGATAACTACTGGACTAACCTAATCTTACCAGGACAGGTTGGATAACTACTGGACTAACCTAATCTTACCAGGACACGTTGGATAACTACTGGACTAACCTAATCCTACCAGGACAGGTTGGATAACTACTGGACTAACCTAAACTTACCAGGACAGGTTGGATAACTACTGGACTAACCTAATCTTACCAGGACACGTTGGATAACTACTGGACTAACCTAATCCTACCAGGACAGGTTGGATAACTACTGGACTAACCTAATCTTACCAGGACAGGTTGGATAACTACTGGACTAACCTAATCTTACCAGGACAGGTTGGATAACTACTGGACTAACCTAATCTTACCAGGACAGGTTGGATAACTACTGGACTAACCTAATCTTACCAGGACACGTTGGATAACTACTGGACTAACCTAATCCTACCAGGACAGGTTGGATAACTACTGGACTAACCTAAACTTACCAGGACAGGTTGGATAACTACTGGACTAACCTAATCTTACCAGGACAGGTTGGATAACTACTGGACTAACCTAATCTTACCAGGACAGGTTGGATAACTACTGGACTAACCTAATCTTACCAGGACAGGTTGGATAACTACTGGACTAACCTAATCCTACCAGGACAGGTTGGATAACTACTGGACTAACCTAATGTTACCAGGACAGGTTGGATAACTACTGGACTAACCTAATGTTACCAGGACAGGTTGGATAACTACTGGACTAACCTAATCTTACCAGGACAGGTTGGATAACTACTGGACTAACCTAATCTTACCAGGACAGGTTGGATAACTACTGGACTAACCTAATGTTACCAGGACAGGTTGGATAACTACTGGACTAACCTAATGTTACCAGGACAGGTTGGATAACTACTGGACTAACCTAATCTTACCAGGACAGGTAGGATAACTACTGGACTAACCTAATCTTACCAGGACAGGTTGGATAACTACTGGACTAACCTAATCTTACCAGGACAGGTTGGATAACTACTGGACTAACCTAATCTTACCAGGACAGGTTGGATAACTACTGGACTAACCTAATCTTACCAGGACAGGTAGGATAACTACTGGACTAACCTAATCTTACCAGGACAGGTAGGATAACTACTGGACTAACCTAATCTTACCAGGACAGGTAGGATAACTACTGGACTAACCTAATCTTACCAGGACAGGTAGGATAACTACTGGACTAACCTAATCTTACCAGGACAGGTAGGATAACTACTGGACTAACCTAATCTTTCTCCTTCTGTCTGCAGTCCGGAAGCAACACCATCATTGGGAGCTGAGTCTGATCGCCGCTTCATGTTGAATATACTTGTGTACAGTATATAGTAATGTTTGAATAAATGTTATAATAAAGATACACATTTCATTAATGTCTTTTTAGAACTTGTATACCTAACTAGTTATTAAAACAGGTAGCATCTGAATATAATTACTCAGAAGTTTCCTGTGTCCAGGTCATAATTTGATGGAAAAAATAAACATTGAAAAACAGTTTATATTATATACACACCCAAAAACTTAAAAAAACACAGACAAACTAGTTAATTTAATGCATTTATTTTTTGAATGGCAATCTCTAATATAGCAAATAATCTATTCAACATCTCTTTTTGGCCTCTGTCTCCCTGCTTGTCTTTTGCTTTCCCTCTCCTCCTCATCTCTCCCTTCTGGTGACGCTAGTGCAGCCACGACGCTGAAGTTGGCATCCGATTTGCAGCTTCTGATTTGGCAGTTAAGGGGAACTTAAAACTGTTTTTTTAACCTCTTACTGTATTGAATGAGTGTTAGTCATTAAGGTAAATTTATTTATGTCTAAAACACACTTTTAGATTTGTGAAAGCTTTATTGTCTTTATGAGAACACAATAAGTTTTTCACATATAAACCACATTAGACTAGGTCTAGATCCACCTAGACTTGTCAAATCTGGACTACGTTATCCCAGAGAGGCTAAGGAGTCTTAAAAACACAGTTTGGGATTTGTGAAAGCTTTATTCTATTTGTGAAAATGCCATAAAGGGAGATTTTACTGTTTTTTTTGCATATGTAGACCACATTGGACCAAGTCCACATCCAAAACCACAATACCTAGACTTGTCAAAACTGGACAAGAATTAACTCACTCTCTCCATGTCATTTATTATATCCATGAGCAGGTCTTCCCCTGTACTTGTGTAAACACGGTAACGCAAACTTGGTAATCTACAGTGGGCAATACAGCACCGTAAAGAAAAGACCTTTATGACAGCAGGTGTGGTGAAAATACTACCACTTTTGTCCAAAGTGGCCGCTAGAATCAACACAAACTGAAAGTTACATATAGCCACTTTAAGTCATAGAAAAAAATGTCTTCATGAATATAATGTGGAACTGCTGTGGACCTATCTCTGACAGCAACACATTTAGGATGTATTTGATCCTGTCAGAAGACACCATGGTGCACACTTTATCAGAGAGTGTGTCACAGCTGTCGAGGAAGTTTGACAGGTATTTCACAATCCTGTCCAGCTGGGTTTCATCATCAAAGAAGATTGGGACCCAGCGTTCCCCAGAAGTGGGGTTGCTCCTCACCTGAGACAATGGCCTATGAAGTATGAATTAAAAAAAATCTTAATAAATACTCAGTCCTGCCTCTTTTTCTGAGGAAAGGTGAGAAAACAACACTTATGTTGAAGGAGAAGGATTTGAAGAGTACATTAAACCACTGGCAAATCTATGACGATATTTGGATTGATTTCCAAAAGGTAAAAATAACTTTTTCTACTTTTCTTTTGAAGTGAGAAGGAAGACCTGCTCATGGATATAAGAAATGACATGGAGAGACGTGGACTTGTACATTGAATGTCAATTAGCAAAGGCCATGCTGTGGCAATAAAATAAAACAGTTTATTTAGCCTCTCTGGGATAATTTAGTCCTGATTTGACAAGTCTTAAGTATTGTGGTTTTGGATCTGGACCTGGTCCAATGTAGTCTATATGTGAAAAATACAGTAAAATCTCCCTTTATTGCATTTTCACAAATAGAATAAAGCTTTCACAAATCTCAAACTGTGTTTTTAAGACTCCTTAGCCTCTCTGGGATAATTTAGTCCTGATTTGACAAGTTTAGAAAAACGGTGAAATCTCCCTTTATTGTGTTCTCATAAAGACAATAAAGCTTTCACAAATCTAAAAGTGTGTTTTAGACATAATTAATAATTTACCTTAATGACTAACACTCATTCAATACAGTAAGAGGTTCAAAAAACGGAGGATCAGTCACTTAGCGATGTAAATTATGTTTCCCTGCTGAATCGGACAGTTTTAAGTTCCCCTTAAATTACCCCTTAACTGCCGAATCGGAAGCTGCGAATCGGATGCCAACTTCAGCGTTGTAGTGCAGCCTCCATTTGTTCCTTAGTCCCTGTTAAAAGACAGCAAACACAAGAAAAAGATCTTTACCATTATAAATGCTATAACGGAATGTTATACTTGTTACATGGGAAACTACTCATACATTTTAGCTTTCATTTAACGTTGCTAGTGAAGTTAACAAGGTGCAGCTTTACCTCCAATCCTGCAGCTACAACTGATAAACACACCAATTTCTAAATCTCTGCTAACATTACGCATATACAGTAACGGCTTACAAAAAGAGATGAAAATGCCACCGGACATTAAACTTTACGAACACAAATGGCATAAAAGACAGCAACACAGCTAGCTAGCTAACAGCCTAATGTTAAATGATAGGTTCAGTTAGCTTAACGTTAGCTCGGGGTGTATCTACCTAATTATAATAGCAATTTGTACCAGCATTAATGCGTAACACTTGACATTGATGTAACACATTAACGGTGATAACAAATGTACGGTAAACACTAAATATACTTACATTTAAATGTTAATTGTGCCATCAGCGATGCCGCTCCAACTCCCACTTAGGTCCGCCATTGTTGTTGTTTTTTTTAACAAGCCGGCAAAGCCGCGTGCATAGGATTGTGGGTGATTTGGGAGCGCGAAAGACAGACAGTGCGTCTGTCCAATCAGGAGGGTCCGTCCACTGCTAGATAGGCCCTACCTTTTCCGGTAGAAGTTAATGCCGTTGTGTTTTGTGATTTATTGAAGTGTTTTCCTATTTGCTGTCGTGTTTTCCTATTTGCTGTCGTGTTTTCCTATTTGCCGTCGTGTTTTTCTATTTGCCGTCGTGTTTTCATATTTGCCGTCGTGTTTTCATATTTGCTGTTGTGTTTTTCTATTTGCTGTCGTGTTTTCCTATTCGCCGTCGTGTTTTCATATTTGCCGTCGCGTTTTTCTTATTGCTGTTGTGATTTTCACTTCAGGGCCACCGTACAGATGTGCCAAATTGATATTTATAGGACTGTTGAGATAAAGCTGTCACTTGTCACCCGTACATTTTACGTCTTTGTGGGTTTTTGTGTCTCTTTGTAGTCGTGTTGTGTCTCTATTTGGTCATTTGTGTTTTCTTTGGGGTTGTTTCGGCTCTCTGTGATCATTTGGCGTCTCTTTGTAGTCGGTTTGTGTCTAGGGTGACCAGAGAGGGGGGGTCAGACGTCAGGCTGCATGTTAGCACCAAACTACATATAACTAACTGTACAGATCCATATGTCCGACACGACTGAAGCGCGGTGTCGCGACGTCATAGATCAGTGGTTGATGCTCCACCCCCCTGACCGTCAGCTGATTGGACGAACACATTTCGTGGGTTTGGCTGCTCGAGAAGAGTGTCGTGGCGGCTCGTTGAGAATACGATCTAGTAGTTTACACAAACAATTCACCGAAACGTGTTTCTGAAAACATTTTAAGCGTGAAATAGGCCGTGCAGTTGTTGAATCTGTCTTCATTTCAGATCGACAAAGGTCAGTTTGAAAGATTTTCGTCTACTTCTACTGGATAGTCACGTCCAACGGACTCATTTGCATAAAGACGGGGAGTGATACTTAATGTGCAAAGGAGTCCGATTATAGCCGTTGTATGTGGTTATAATGAATCAACTTACCAGTAACATTGAGCCAACATTTACCAGAGCTCCTCCCATAACTTGTGAGCACATCACATTTGTACAGTCCCGAGTCTTCAGTCCTGAGTCTGGACACATGAAGTCTGAGTCGTCCTTCTCTGAGGACGTCTTTGTCCCACTGGACTCGTCCTGCAAACTGGTCATGCTGAGACTCTGGGACCTCAACTCCTTCATGGAGATGAAACAGGCCTGGATTCTTGAGGACAGTTATCAGTTCACAGAAGATATTCAGAGAGTTGGAGGAACTGTGAGGGTTGGTTGTGAAGGTCCACTCCAGTGTGATGTTGTGGTTCTCCTCTGCCTGATAGGAGGTCTGGGTCACATTCACTACAAATCTTCCTGTTGAGGAGACAGAGAGGGAAAGTGAGGAGCAGCATAGGCGGCGCCAGGGAGGGGCTAGGGGGTGCTGTAGCTACCCCTAGGATTGTCATAGCACCCCCTTAGTACCCCCAAGAAATTGCTGTGGTTGATTTATAAATAAATAAAAAATCGTTAATGTGTAAATAGTATAATTTATATTTGAAAAATGAATAAATACATTAATAAAACAAACCGATTATTTAAATGCTAAAAAACTAAGGTGATCGTATTCGGCCTAAGGGTGCAGCACACATTGAGCTGTTGACCTTACTTCCGCAGTAACGTATTCATAAAGAAGAAGAAGAGCTCAATATTTAGAGCTGTTAGGATTAGAGAAGTCAGTCTAACGCTAGCAATGGATAGTTGTTTACTCCCTAAACGTCAAGGTGTGGAGACTTTATCAAAACCTGTAAATGAGACTGAGAGATATGGTGAACTTGTCACCAACTGGGACGAAGAAAAGCGGCCGGAGGAAGGTGATCTGACCACGGCTGTGATTGCTGCTGAGGATGCTTAACGTCACCCTGCTGTACATGACATTAGACCAGACGTCACCCTGCTGTACATGACATTAGACCAGGGGATCACACAGCCAGGCCACAGTGGGTGAGTCAGCTGATAGGGATCCATACAAGAACTTTACTCTTATCTCTGTCTCGTAGAAGAGCATTACAGTGAACATGTGTTTTACAGAAACGTGAATAAATAGATCACCGAAAAATATAAAGTTATACAGCCCATTGGACATTGGTTTATTTTTAGCCCTGAGAACATGTTCTCCCTCTGTGGCTTATTTAGATATATTATTATAGATATATGTCCTGGGTCTAGTCACCGCCACCCATGTGGCAGCGCACCCGACCCCAGCAGTTCCTCCCACAGGTGGTGGGCCCATGGGATGGAGAGAGAGGTGCCACGTAGCTTTTTCGGGCTGTGCCCGGCCGGGCTCCGTGGCAAACCCGGCCACCAGGCGCTCGCTGACGAGCCCTCCATATGGGCCTGGCTCCAGACGGGGGCCCCGGGCTTCCTCCGGGCAGGGTCACTCTCTCTTCCTTGTTTATTCATAGGGTTTTTGAACCATTCTTTGTCTGGCCCCTCCCCTGAGACCACTTTGCCTTGGGAGACCCTACCAGGAGCACAAAGCTCCAGACAACACAGCCCTCAGGTTCATAGGGACACACAAACCTCTCCACCACGATAAGGTGATGGTTCCCGGAGAGGTTTAGTGTTAGTGGATAATGACGTGAAGCTGTGAACTAACCAGAGACACAGGAGGTCAGGATGATGAGCAGCAGGATGATGAGCAGGATCATCTTCTCCCTGTGAGAGGAGACAGAGGTGAAGAGTCACAAACACATGAGCTCAGAGATCACTTATTACAGGACAGAGAGAGGACATATACAGTCTGTTTATACTTCTTCCTCTGTGTTACTTACACATGACTGATCAGAGGACTGACAATAAGCAGGTACAGTGATGTATTTCTGTCACAAGATGGCGCCAGTTAGTAGAGTTTTTCAACTGAGGAAGAACAAGGAAGTATGAGTCTACTACAGTATAATGATCTGAGATGGACTGTGAGATAAAGCAGAGGGCGGTGACTAAAAGCTGTAGTTAAACCAGTTTCCAACTTTCTTCAACAGGATCCTTGTTATCATTCCAAACTATAATGTGCTGGTTCTCCAAAGATTGTTGTTGTAATTAGGCCTTTACAGTGCAGCCTGTTAAAATGATGTATAGGCTATATATCTGTGATACATCTTTCAGTCGTCTTTTGAAAACTATTATACTAGTATAAGTCTAAATATATAATATGTAGGCTATAACAGCAGCAGATGAATCAGTGTCATAAATCAGTTATTATTATTATTATTATTATTATTATCTGATACAAGAATAACTCGTTTTGATGAAAAGGAGTTTGTAGCTCGTTGTTTACCTTACTACGGTAGGAAAGATGGGTCGTTTGTGATTTCATAACGTTTTGCTCAGAAGTTATTGATCCCGGAAGTGAATCTGTGAATGTCTTTCCAACTTTACCGAAGTTATATTTAAACAGAACTTTAAGCAGAACTTTCATGCATTTCTTTCACATCTACTGCAGTCAGATTCACTGTGTTCACTCGGAAGGAATCGCTGCACATTGGTAGGCTCTTTTAATGACATTTTGAACATGTTAAGAGGCTAAACACAAGTTTAAAACTTGCCCTGTGCTAACGCTAGCAGGAGTATAACTCGGTGTAGGCAGCACCGATTGTTTTCGTTTTTCTTGCTACTGACAGCACTCCAAATTTACAAACAACGGAGCTACGTGTTGAAATCCACCGGAATTCTCCTTTAACGTTATCGTTGAGCTCGGCCCGGTGAAATTTGAATTGAAAGAAGAAATAAGTTAGCTAACAGCCTGAAAGTATAGCTAGCGAAAACACATGAGCTTACCTTTAACGTCCGTCTGTACTGCCGTGCTAAAAGGCACAAAGACCGGCCAGAGTGTAAAGGTGAAGCAAAAAACGAAGACCTCGAAGCGAACCATGAAGTGACCCGGTAGAAAGACTATCTAAAAACTACCGGTTGTAGTGAGCTCAGCTGGCACTGAATGAATGAATGAATGACTGGCTGGATGGAGGTGGTTCCTTATGAAGCTGCGTCCGCGTGTTCTCTCTCCCACGTATCCATGGTTACATGACAAACGACAAAAGCGTCGAAAAAGACGACCAATAAACGTTGACCAAAAAGATTTAATTTTAAATGTTGACCCAGAAAAACTAAAAGTAGCTTGTTGGTCGACGGGAAGACAACACAAGGGCTAATTGAGAGCAAAAAACACTAAATAAATTCAAAAATGCATGCAGGCTGGTAAACTCAGATAGACCTATATCGTTCGCAGATAATTTTTTTTAGTTTAGATTAATGTAAGTGGACTTTAATCCAAAGCTAATATAGCTTTCCACTTCTTTTTCGCATGATCACTATCAAAATCATGATATTATTGTAGCGTATGACTCAGCATCTCTTTTAAAAACTCTAAAAATACATAATTAAATGGTTAACTGTGATTTTCTAAATGTTTTTATAAGTTGTAGTGATGCGGATTTACCTTAAAGGTACAATATGTAACATTTCTGCATTAAAATGTCTAAAAATGACCATACCTATGTTATATATTTTTTTTTGAGTTGTGTAGTTACACTATCCCAAATGTTTCCACCGTATGTATATTTAGGATGCATACACACTCGGACACTAAACAACAGGAAGCTAAAGAAACATTTGTAACACTAGAGCAGGGGTCTTCAACGTCTTTTAAGTCAGGGACCCCTTGACTGAGAGAGAGAGAGATGGAGCAGGGACCCCCTACTACATATACTGTATTTTATAAAATTAAGTTACATAAACTGGGCCTACAACAACGTGTAGGGCGGCCTAAAGCCTTTATACATAACATTCTTGCATAGAAAACTAAGCTATTAATGTTTTTATTGTTTATGAATCATGTTTTAATGTTAAACATACATGTGGCACAGTGAGTCTTTAGGATGAACTGTATCTGTGGATCTTATTGACTACCTTACCTATAGGCCAGTAACCTTACCAATCAATGGGGATTTATAATTGCTAATATGTTGGATTTATGTTAAGACTTTTACATTTTTGAAAAAAAATAAAATTAACAATAATTTGGAGGCCCCCCTGCAGTAACTCTGAGGACCCCCTGTTGAAGATCCCTGCTCTAGAGGAAGCCACACAAGAACTGGGACTTGAGGAAAGTGAGTTTTTGGGTCACACTTCAGACATTCAGAAACCGTGTTTTTTTTTGTTTTTTTTACAGTGTGTTCAGAGAACAGAGAGTTAGCAGATAGTGAGGAGATGTTTGCTGTATGTGACAAAAAAATGTTGTAGCCTAAAAAAAACGTGTGACATCACTTAAAGCACCTTTAACAAGAGGACGTCTGTTTATGCTATCTCATAACCGCCGGAGGCAAATGCAGGCAGACACGAGCAGAGTCTGAGAGAGGACATTGAACGCCACCTTTATGCAAAGAGACGGCAGATAAAAGTCAAACACGCTGCACTGTAGTCATCATCATCATCATCATCATCATCATCTTTATTGCCGGACTGAAGGTCCATTCAGAAGACACAGACATGACATACAACATAAATTAAAAAGAGAAATAATAACAAAAGACACAAACAGTACTGCATTTCTATAAAAGACACTTATACCAGCGTTTCCATAGCGATGATTGGTATCGTACGCTGTTCTGGGAGACGTTCAGGCGACAAATGAATTAGTAGATAAGTTAGTCATTTCAAAAACGTGATTTATTTAGCAGCTTCTTCTTGTAATCACAAGACCAACATTAGACCAACATTAGAAAAACAAGAACCAAGTGCAACAAACTAGAAATATTCGAAATATCTTGAATGTAGAGAGTAAATCCTATCATCCCTGAAACAGAATGGATCACAAACAGTCCCACCTTAGATGTGCAAGATGTATTTAGATCTTCAAGACACACACAGAGATCCTTCAGTGCATATAGTTCTTAAATAATAAATCCCAACAATGTAATATATAATATTAATAAGGTGAGGCTGGGGTCAGTTAGGGAGTGGAGAGAGAGAGAGCATTTAAACTTAAGAAATATCTCAGCTACGCGCCTGGGTAGCTCAGTTGGTAGAGCATGCGCCCATATATAGAGATTCACTCCTTGACGCAGCGGCCGCTGGTTCGACTCAGACCTGCGGCCCTTTGCTCTCTCTCCCTTTTCATTTCTTCAGCTGTCCTATAAAAATGAAAGGCCTAAAAATGCCCAAAAGATAATCTTATGTTATCTCAGCTAGTAAAGAGTTGAGGAATAAATCGGTTGTTGCGAAAAAAAAATGCAAAACGGATGACAAGTTGACCTAACGTCCAATATAAGTATTATAACGTAAAAGAGAAATATGTCCGTGTCAGATGTTATTAGCGTAACTTTGGAGGTTTTGATTGTGTGAAATGTAATTTTAAATCTTCCAAGATTGACATCGTGACTAAACCGCAATAATCCAGTTCAGATACGTGGACTCTCCGTGACGCCGCCTTCACACTGGCACTTGAAATCAGCTCCGTTATACGCAATGCGCCCCCCAGTGGACATCGTACTACACCGTTGAAAAGCGTCAGAAGCGAGTAGAAAAAAAAAGAAAATACCGGAGAGACTGGGACTCATTCTGTCAGTGTCCAAATGTCCAATTCTCTCTGACCTCTCATCTATCTATCTGAGTAAATATAAACAGGCTGCTGCTGTTATGGTTGTGTATTTGTTCTGTTTCCTGTTTTATTTTGGTAGTCCATTTTTCTCCCTTGTCATGTCTTGCTTTACTTCCTGCCTTGTGTTTTCCCGCCTTTTCTGATTGTCTGCCCCACCCTGACTTGTTTCACCGGTTACTGAGTGCTCGTGTCTCCTCGTTACCTCTTGTATTTAGTCTCTGCGTTTTCTTTGTCTGTTGTCAGGTCATTATTTCTGTTTTCGAGCGTCTGTGTGCGAGGCTACCCGTTTTGTCCCAGTGTTGCCGTTTCCTGCGACTCCTGTTTTTGTTTTTTTTTGACTGCTACCACGTTTTGGATTTCCTTGCCTGCTGTCTTGAGGACTCCTGGGTTGTATATCTTGTTTTTGATATTAACCCTCAGAACCCGACGCAAAACGGCACCTCTGATTAATATTTAGATAATTTGATAACGGTTTAATGTAGAAACTTACCGATTTTTGCTGCTAAAAGCTAACGAGTTAGCCATCACGGGGGTGTCTTTGGTGTCTTTGTAGCCTTTACAGAAGGTCTTCTATCCAGCCTGGAAGTTGTGCCTCTTTTTGGAGTTGTTCAGCAATAGATCCAAACGCTTATATCCAAGATTTATCCACTTGATGTCCATAATTTATCAATTTTCTGTCATTTTTGCCGCTAGCTCGATGCTAGCTGCCATTTTGAATATCCCACGATGCTTTGCGAGATTGTGTTGACGTCTTTCAACCAATGGGAAGGCAGGTCCGTCATACAAAGAGTATATCGAGTGGAAAGATGGATCACTCCAGCGAATCCGAGCGAGAACAAAGACTATAGAGTGAAAGATGGATCACTCCAGTCTAATTACCGTTCTACAGAGACGATTGTTTTGAGATTTGGCATAAATTTGGGCCTTTTTTGAAGAAATGTAAATAGTTTGTCCTTTTAAATGAGTTATAACGTTCATTATGTTTATTTTTGCACTGCATGACTCCAAATATATAGGAGAACTGTTTTAGAACATTGCCGTGTGTGTGATTTCAATAAATATGACATTAATATTAGGGATGTCCCGATTAGGTTTTTTTGCCCTCGAGTCCGAGTCATTTGATTTTGAGTATCTACCGATACCGAGTCCCGATCCGATACTTCTATAATAATTCAACTTTATAATACCTCCAGACCGCAGACATACTCGCGCTTTCCGCTTCAAGCTGCTTCCGTGTTCTACTTTGCCGGCATTTAACCAATAGCGTCTCTGCAACAAAGTGATGTCATGCCGCACGCGTTGCTGTTTCTGTGTGGAGTCAAAAGGGTCTAACTCTGGGCCACCGCATAACTATAGATGTGTTAAAAAATAATGAGAATATATATACACATATATATCCGAGTCCTGATCGGGAGGTAACGTCCGATTCCGATCGAGTCTGAAACCACGTGATCGGGCCCGATTTCCGATCACGTGATCGGATCTGGACATCCCTAATTATTATTTGATTACTGGCATAAGTGAATGTCATGAGGGCAAAAGCGTCTGGACTTTTTTTTGAAAAAATGTACATATTTAGTCAACTGTATAAGTTATAATGTTTATTTCTTTGCAGTGTGACTCCTAATACATACGGGAACTGATTTAGACAGATTGGCTTAGCTTTTATTAACGGTTTTAACTGCTCTTCAATGTTTAATTTCTTATACTGCACTGTAACTTTTATTCTCGTATTTTATCTGTTTTAAATTTTTTAATCTGTTTTCATGTAAAGCACTTTGAATTGCCCTGTTGCTGAAATGTGCTCTACAAATCCAGCTGCCTTGCCTTGATTGTTCTGTCTGTGATATCAATATTATTTACAACCTATATTTTTACATTCAAGTGACCTCACTGCAGCACAAATATTCTAAGAGCCCAGTTGTTATGTTCATAAATTGACTGTAGACCACAGGGTTGATGTTTTACAAGACGGACAATGAACTGTAAAAATGACCTTAGGGCTGGTAGGGTTAAATCCTCGAGCTTACTACTTTTTCCTGCTGTCTCTGCATTTGGGTCCTACAACGTTCTCTGATTCCTACGACTGCTGCGTGGAGAAAAGTTGCCCAGGATGTTGATATGTCAGGTTGGTTAAATGTGATATAGCGGTATAATGTCAATAGTTCGATGTCTGTTGCTAACCAACATGGCAACGTGTCGTTACGAAATCATTATTTATTTTATTAAAAAGTTAAGAATTCAGATTTGTTTATCAGTAACCATTATAGCAACGCTAACTTCCGCTCGGATTGTGGGACAAGGGTAAGAGTTCAAGAGTTGTTTTTTTAACGCCTCCGGATGACCAACGGACCCGATTTATTTGCCGCACCGCACTCGTTCGCATCGGTTTCGGACCCATTCGAATCTCCGTAGGAAATGAATGACTTCCGGTCGTTTCGCAGCTGTGTCTACGGTGCCAATGTGAAGGTCGCCGTTAACCCGGCAACAAGTGATCCACCGCCGTGAAACGCCAAACCCTGAAGTCACCTTGTTGATGCCAAGTCTTGCTCGGTAGTGCAGGCCTCCAGAGCTGTATAGTAACGAAGTAGAACTACTTCACTACTCTACTTAAGTACTAAAAGGCTGTATCTGTACTCTACTGGAGTATTATTTTTTTCCTCCTACTTCCACTTTTACTTGAGTACATATTTTCGATGAGTTTAATACTTTTACTCCGATACATTTTTTATGTGCTGCATCGTTACTCGTTACTGTTGTGAATTCCACACGCTACGGAGACTGTGTAGGTTACAGTGTGTGCAGTTACGGCTACGTTAGTTACATACGCTAATAACTAATAAGTTACGTAAAAAAAAATCCAGCCATTGTTGCAGCAGTATTAAGCTATTCCTGAGTTGTTTCAGTCTGAAATGAGTATTGAATGTTTTCACCCTGTGATGTGAAGCTGCTAGTTTATCTGTGTTTTGCTAGCTTGCTAACTCTCCACTACAGCACACATTTTATTTCAGTATTTGTTAATAAGTGATTAATAACCCACTGTTGTATCAGATAATAGTAGTTATAAACAGTGGCGGTTTCTCTAGGAGGCCAAAGGAAGCCTGGCCTCCCCATAAAATTCTAAAACATAAATTTAAAATATAAAATACATTTTTATTTTTAAATAAAATTAAAAAAAAAAATTAATTTTACGATAAATGTAAAATAAATAAAAAATATAAAACATAATTTAAAATATATAAATATATTTTAAATTATGTTTTATATTTTTAACTGTAGGAATTATACATTTACGGTTGTGTCTTTTACTGATTTTGTAGTTTCCCTTATCAAAACATTCCATTATCATTTTCTTCTATAGCTGGTAGAGCGAAACAGCGCCCCTCTGTCACTGCGTGCGTGGTGCAGTCCTGTCTGGGCTCTGTCTAGTGGCCAGTAAAACGCTACGAACGCTCAAAGGAGGCCAGCTTTTCCTGGCATCCCTTAGAGAAAAAAAATAATATTTTCAGCTAATTAGATTGAGGCTAGGTTTGACCGAGCTCGACATTGAATGGTCAAAAAAAAACAAAACAGGGAAGCCAGGTTGAACCTGGCTTCTCACCAATCACATGCCTCAGACAGATGCGTAACTATGGTAACAGTACGCTACTACGCAGCGGTGCCGGCCGGCGTCAGCTGAGCTAACAGTCAGTTAACAGCAAGTTTACACAATGGATGGCGATCTTGAGTTTCTTGTTAAAATGACTTCACTAAACTTGCTTTTGAGCTACAACTGAAAGTTAGACAAACCGGTAGGCCTACACCGAAGCTGGATCTAACTCAGGGGAGAGCAAAGGGAAACGTGGGATCTTTTTGTGATGGGAACTATGCCAAAACTGAAGGGCTAACGGGAAGCGCTAAATTAAACCGGCTTTCTGCTGGCGTCCGTCATAGTGTGATTGGTTATGTCGGTGGCACTGATTCTTAATTTCCCACGAAGCTGATCGTGGTTACGCGTCAGTTAAACTTTTCATCTCCAATCCTATCTGTATTTGCGAGGAGTGGCGCTGTCCTGAGTTGAAAGATAGCCTACTTTACGGCTTTATTATCGAGTCAATAGGCGTGTGTGTTCGTGTTGGTCGCTGTCCATTTCCTAAGGTTCTGAAATTAAAGGGCGTGAGCACCCACGAAGGAAAACATAAATCGGCGCCTATGTAAGGCAATATGATCTCCATACTAAGCTCACTGGCTTCCTCGGTAAAATTTGCCACGCACCGCCACTGGTTATAACAGCTGTGACATTTTTTTGGTTTATTTCAGAAACGTCCTTCATATATCCAGCGATGTACAGCTTGTGACTGCCTGTAATGCACCGTCTTAACACCAAGTAAAAAGTTGAAATCCAAAAATATGATATTCAAAATTTGACTGCTTTCTTTAACAACTACATAACAAAATACTTGTACTTTTACTTTTAGTACTTGAGTAGTACATTTTAAAATAAACTACTTGCAATACTTCAGTACAAAAAAATGCTGAATACTTTAGTACTTCCGCTTAAGTGGGGTGCTTAAAGAGCACTTCAACTTCTACTCAAGTCACTTTTTTGATAGAGCACTTGTACTTTTACTCAAGTATGGGTCTCTAGTACTTTATACACCTCTGCGGACCTCTGGTCACACAGCGTCGTTACAACAACAGAACCACAAAAAGCCAGTTTGTGAATCGTGTATTTCACTCCCAGTTACCCCCAGCTGGTGGAGGAGAGCCCTCCGATACAGAGACAAACACGTTGTCCTTTTCTTCCATCGTGGGTCGGTTAAAGGTCCAGTTAAAGGTCCAGTTAAAGGTCCAGTTAAAGGTCCGGTGAAACACCGCGGCCGTCCTCTCCCGACTGAACGTTGGCCCAGACCAAGTAGTGAAGGTAGTGCTGGTGCTTTCTCTTAAACGACCAAGTCGTCCTGACTTACAGTTTGGGGTCGATACTTTAGTTTGACTGAAGGTGCACAGACTCCAAAACTCAGGATCAGTAAGACGCAGCCAAACACACCGAGGATCGGTACGCCCAGGAAGAGACGGCCACCTGACGGAAGAAAACAAACAAATATAAGCTACAATAGCTGGAATATCACACACACACACACATATATATACACATAAGCATAAGGGAGGGGGGGAGAGAGAGATGTGATTGACGTATGACCCATTTTTAAATCAGAATTATGGGATTCTTTGAACCAAATTGCCCCAAAATAACATGAATGTGTGGATGTACGTTGTGTGGAAGCTCTGTAACATTCTCGGCAGGTAGAATTAATGATTACTTTCATTGAATTGTGGGTGGGGTTTTTTTCTTCAATTTTATAGCATTTGAAATAAACTGTGATCCACTCAACATCCTCTGATCTTAACTGTCAGTCAAAGTAAGCATGACTCAGCGTTTTCCTTCCGTCTTCCCGGAGTCGGTCCGTGTTCTCACCTTTAACAGCCGACTCATCGTTTGGACCTGGAGTCTGGAGGATTTTGGGATGCAGCGGCGTCTCCGTCGTCCAGGTTTCAACAGAACTCGGCTCTATGAAAATTAATAACACAATTAAACACACATTAAAAACACATTATGGGACAAACAGTTGTTGACAAAACGATGGTTAAGGTTTTAAAAGCTGTCGAATTCTTTCCTCAAAACAATGTGATGCTTTTCAATAATAAAAAAAAAATGCAATTTGACTTGTTCTCATCACCATGTCTGTGTCTGAAACGTCCAAAAGCTCAGATTAAAGATAGCACTCAAGAAGCTTAAGACAAAAGTTTGCTGTAGAAGTCCAACGACAGTCATTAGATCTGAGAAATCTTTTAGTTAACCCGTGTGTGTGTGTGTGTGTGTGTGTGTGTGTGTGTGTGTGTGTGTGTGTGTGTGTGTGTTTGTCAGCTGCATAAAATTAAATAAAAAACACCCAAAATTCAATGAAAGTAGTAGATCGTTACATTTTACTTGCGAAGAGCGTCACTGGGAACCACCCATGTTATTTTTGGTTAATTTGGTTGAAAGAGACCCATATTTCTGACAAAGAAACTTAGAAAACGGGTCAAAATGTGACCCAAAGACAACACAAGGGTTACGTTAGATGCTTTTTGGGGTTTGTTTTTTTTGCCACATGTGCGTTTATTCGGTTTAGGTGCAGCCCAAAACGGCTGGGGTGCTGCACCTGAGAGTGAAACCTGTTTCACACCCTCAGTAGTAAAACTACTCTGGTTTGGAGTCAACGAGTCATCAGTTTGAAAAACAAGAAAAAAAGGTTTCCCGCCTTTTTTAGTTTGGTGCACAACTAGATGGACAAAATGTATTGTGAACCTAAATTGATACGCGAACAATTATATTATTACACAATTGTCTAATAGCTATTTATCTTCAGGTAACTTACCGTTCCTTTGGGGTGCGACTGTTGATGGTAATTGTTGATTTTGTTGCCAAATTGTTAATTATAGGACTGTTGAGGTAAAGCGGTCACTTGTTGCCGTAGCAAGTCCAAACATCCTGGGCCGTGGCTGACTCATTTTTTGCCACTTCAAATAATTTGGGCAAAAAAAACGTTACAATATCTGGGTCACGTGACAAGATATGTGTCCTGGGATTCATTCTAAGCTTTATTAGTTTGTTTTAAAGTGCCGGACCTTCCTCCGCAGCTCTGTGGAGGGAGGGAGGTCCGGCAAAGCGAGACTAAGACAACAACAACAACAACAACAACAACAACAACAACAACAACAACAACAACAACAACAACCTCCAGCGTTGTGTCGGGACCTTAAACGCCCGAAGCAAAAGTTACTCACCGACGACGAGCTCGACGATCGAGTAGCAGTCTAGCTTGGGGACGTAGCATCGGTATCTGCCCGTGTCTGCGAGCGTCACGTTGACGATCTTGAGCGAGATGTTCCCCTCCTTCAGGGCGTCCGTGAACAGCGCCGTCCTCTGGGCGTACGCCGGGATCTTCATGTCCGGGACTTCCTGTTTGTCCCGGTAGAGGTGCACGTAGCCGACGCGGCTCAGCCGGTCCGACGGGTCCGGCTTCAGGTCGGGCTTGGACCACTCCACCGTCTTGTCCCGCACGTCCTCTCTGGGCTCTAACTGGCACGGCAGGATGACGTCGTCGCCCGGGGCGGCCATGATTGGCTGAAGGGACCCATTCACCTGAACTGGAAAAAAGCACAAAGGGGACAATTTAATTTCTGAAAAAGGAGGAAGACTGGAACGTACAGCGCCAATAACCTCATCTGAACTTCCAAAACGTTTCTGTAAATTCATACCAAATTTCCCAGACGAATAACTTCTCTCTAACTAACTCTCATAACTTCGAAAAAAAAAAGTGTGTAACTTTGTTAGTTTCAGGAAAACACTGAGCCCATTTATGTGAAACGACCCCATCTCTACTAGATATGAGATGCGACCTGAAAATCGCCAGTAATAAGTGTGATTGTGTGACGAATCTGGTGAAAGAGGCAACAACTGCTGCCGTTAGGTAGCTAGCTGAACACAACAACGGCGCTTGGATGCAGTTTACACGTAGCTATGGTAACGTTGCGTTAGGTACGTTAAGGTTAAAAGTGTAACGGTTTTTTAAACTTCACAGTTCTAGTAAACATAACGCTAGCTAGCTAGCTAGCTACATATCGTAACTGTATCCATGGTCTGACACAGTTCGCAGCTATTATATATTTAAACAGATATTCCGAACATTAGCCAAACAGTATCCGCGTGTTAGCTATATTATATCTAACGTTAACGTCAGTAACAACGGAAGAGATGGGCGGATGATAGCGGACTGTTTAAATACATTTAAATAGCAGTTACATACCGATAACAATTACAGCGAAGGCACACCGAAAATAACGTCTAATATTAATTCAAATTACGGGTTTATGGATAAAACTATCAGTAGAACATGTTCAGACACAGTCTCTACTCCAGCTAACATTAACTGACGTTAACGTTGACGTTATATCGTTGAGCTCGGCCCGGTGAAATTTGAATTGAAAGAAGAAATAAGTTAGCTAACAGCCTTAAAGTATAGCTAGCGAAAACACATGAGCTTACCTTTAACGTCCGTCTGTACTGCCGTGCTAAAAGGCACAAAGACCGGCCAGAGTGTAAAGGTGAAGCAAAAAACGAAGACCTCGAAGCGAACCATGAAATGACCCGGTAGAAAGACTATCTAAAAACTATCGGTTGTAGTGAGCTCCGCTGGCACTGAATGAATAAATGAATGCCTGGTTGGCTGGAGGTGGTTCCTTATGAAGCTGCGTCCGCGTGTTCTCTCTCCCACGTATCCATGGTTACATAACAAACGACAAAAGCGTCGAAAAAGACGACCAATAAACGTTGACCAAAAAGATTTAATTTTAAATGTTGACCCAGAAAAACTAAAAGTAGCTTGTTGGTCGACGGGAAGACAACACAAGGGCTAATTGAGAGCAAAAAACACTAAATAAATTCAAAAATGCATGCAGGCTGGTAAACTCAGATAGACCTATATCGTTCGCAGATAATTTTTTTTAGTTTAGATTAATGTAAGTGGACTTTAATCCAAAGCTAATTTAGCTTCCCACTTCTTTTTCGCATGATCACTATCAAAATCATGATATTGTTGTGTGGCGTATGACTCAGCATCTCTTTTAAAAACTGTAAAAATACATAATTAAATGGTTAACTGTAATTTTCTAAATGTATTTATAAGTTGTAGTGATGCGGATTTACCTTAAAGCTACAATATGTAACATTTCTGCATTAAAATGTCTAAAAATGACCATACTTATGTTATAAATGTTTTTGAGTTGTGTAGTTACACTATCCCAAATGTTTCCACCGAAAGTTACAAAATAATGTCTTGGTGTATATTTAGGATGCATACACACTCGGACACTAAACAACAGGAAGCTAAAGAAACATTTGTAACACTAGAGCAGGGGTCTTCAACGTCTTTTAAGTCAGGGACCCCTTGACTGAGAGAGAGAGAAATGGAGCAGGGACCCCCTACTACATATACTGTATTTTATAAAATTAAGTTACATAAACCGGCCTACAATAAGGTGTAGGGCGGCCTAAAGCCTTTATACATAACATGCATAGAAAACTAAGCTATTAATGTTTTTGTTTATGAATCATGTTTTAATGTTAAACACACATGTGGCACAGTGAGTCTTTAGGATGAACTGTATCTGTGGATCTTATTGACTACCTTACCTATAGGCCAGTAACCTTACCAATCAATGGGGATTTATAATTGCTAATATGTTGGATTTATGTTAAGACTTTTACATTTTTGAAAAAAAAATAAAATTAACAATAATGTGGAGGCCCCCCTGCAGTAACTCTGAGGACCCCCTAGGGGGTCCCGGACCCCCTGTTGAAGATCCCTGCACTAGAGAAGCCACACAACAAGAACTGGGACTTGAGGAAAGTGAGTTTAACTTCTTGTTTTTGGGTCACACTTCAGACATTCACAAACCGTGTTTTTTTTTTACAGTGTGTTCAGAGGACAGGCAGTTAGCAGATAGTGAGGAGATGTTTGCTGTATGTGACAAAAAATGTTGTACCTAAAAAACGTGTGACATCGCTTAGAGCACCTTTAACAAGAGGACGTCTGTTTATGCTATCTCATAACCGCCGGAGGCAAATGCAGGCAGACACGAGCAGAGTCTGAGAGAGGACATTGAACGCCACCTTTATGCAAAGAGACGGCAGATAAAAGTCAAACACGCTGCACTGTAGTCATCATCATCATCATCTTTATTGCCAGACTGAAGGTCCATTCAGAAGACACAGACATGACATACAACATACATTAAAAAGAGAAATAAAAACAAAAGAAACAAACAATACTGCATTTCTTATACCAGCATTTCCATAGCGATGATTGGTATGGTATGGCACTAAAGCTAGGATTGGCCAGCAGCACAACAAAACGCTGTTCTGGGAGAAGTTCAGGCGACAAATTAATTTCATTTAGCAGCTTCTCCTTGTAACCACGAGAGCAACATTAGATAACAAGAACCAAGTGCAACAAACTAGAAAATACTATACTGGATCACAAACAGTCCCACCTTAGATGTGCAAGATGTATTTAGATCTTCAAGACACACAGAGATCCTTCAGTGCATATAGTTCTTAAATAATAAAACCCATCAATGTAATATAGAGTATAATATAAATAAGGTGAGGCTGGGGTCAGTTATGGAGTGGAGAGAGAGAGAGAGCACCATTTAAACTTAAATATCTCAGCTGGGCGTCTGGGTAGCTCAGTATGTATGTATGTATGTATGTATGTATGTATGTATGTAGAAACACATTGGAGACGAGACAGCAGGTCTCATATTTCAGACACTGCAAAGTTATACATTGTTTGTCTACTATTTCGTTATTAAATTCACTTCTGAGACTTTTTTAAGGGCAAAATCAACTATATAAAGCTCAAATATGGGCCGTTTTACGAAAACTGATGGCTAATTGCAAATTTGGTAAGACGTGTCGGACTTTAGCTAGGAGCTCCACACAGTCTGATGAGAAAGCGGCAACCTCCGTACCCAGTGAAAGTCACCGTTTCTCGGTTACTGGACGACCGGGGCTCGGTGGAGCTGGCTGGCTGCCAGCTGCCGGCATAACTTTGATATATTTACAGTTTGAATTTCGTCACGCCACTTATATAACATCTACCCCAAGGTCTTATAAAGCTAACAATAGTGTCCGATTTCAATTTAATGCATTTTTGTGAACATTAGGGATTTCGTTAGCTGCTACTGTTCCTTCAATCCTATGGGTAAAGATCGCGGCTAGCTGCAGGCCCTGGAGCTCCATCAGGGCCTCGGCATTTTGTAGTCCAGTAACCCAGAAACGGTGACTTTGCGACTAGCTCACAGCGAGTCTATGAAGTAGGACACGGCGGGCGGCGAGGCAGCACCGCCAGCTGTCACGTAGCCTGCTGAGCTCCTGCTGAACTGCGACACACAGTCGGACAAAATTTGCAATTAGCATAAAAAAGTCTCCGAAGTGAATTTAGTAATTATAGCGGACCTCTGGAGATCTGCGTGACCTAGCTAGATTCAGACTAAGCTGACCTCAGGTCAGTGGTGTAGCCTATGCAAATGTTGGGGCGTGACAAAGACTAGGAGTTGGGATGCTTACGTCAACTTTTAGCTTTGTTCAGATTCGCCCGTTTTCAGCGGCAGTTTCAAAATGTGAGATTTGCATAGTAAAGGGGTATCATAGGGATTTTTGAGCTTTTATGTATGTCCTGTTTACCCACCGAACTGTCGTTATTCAACTACGACAAGGTAAAATCGGTTTTGCATTCTATCATCCCCTTTAAATTCAAATGTGTGACTAGATTAAATACATAATAAACAAATACAAATCTTAAAATCAAGTTCATAAAGTCACTTTCTTTGCATTCATTTGATTCCCAATCAAGATCCACTGGTAAGAATGGCTTTCCATTGTTAATATGGACTTAAAAACAGTTCTGAAATGCAAAATAATAGAATTTTAATCATGTGATAAAACACGCGATTAACTATAGAAATTCAACGACTAATCGCGATTAAGAAAATGTAATCGTTTGACAGCCCTAATAAAAACATATCTATTGTTAGTGTACGTATTACTTTGCATGCAGTAAATACACAGTGCGTTGAAGACTTGGGGTCAATTCGTACGTTTTAAATATCTGCCCAACATCTTCTTCCTCGTTGTCAGTGTTTGGAGTCATTTTGTAAACAGATAATAAATAAAGTTTGATGAGATCTTAAGAACGGAGGTAAAAAAATAAATAACAATGAAGCACCGTGGTGCCTTTATCATCTCAAGTCTTCCATTGTAAAGAGAAATATGTCCGTGTCGGAGGTTATTAGCGTTACTTTGAGGTTCCGTTTGTGTGAAATCTAATTTTAAATCTTCCAAGATTGACATCGTGACTAAACCGCAGTAATCCAGTTCAGATACGTGGACTCTCCGTGACGCCGCCTTCACACTAGCACTTGAAATCAGCTCCGTAATAAAAATTCTCTATGACCTCCTCCCATCCATCCATCCATCCATCCGAGTAAATATAAACAGGCTGCTGCTGTTATGATTGTGTATATGTTGCTGCGACTCGTTTTTTTTTTGACTGCTACCACGTTTTGGATTTCCTTGCCTGCTGTCTTGAGGACTCCTGGGTTGTATATCTTGTGTTTAATATTAAATCCTCGAGCTTACTACTTTTTCCTGCTGTCTCTGCATTTGGGTCCTACAACGTTCTGATTCCTACGACTGCTGCGTGGAGAAAAGTTGCACAGGATGTTGATATGCCGGATCGGTTAAATGCGATATAATGTCAATAGATCCCCCAAACCCTGGAGTCCCCTCGTTGACGCCAAATCTTGCTCGGTAGTGCGGACCTCTGGTCACACAGCGTCGTTACAACAACAGAACCACAAAAAGCCAGTTTGTGAATCGTGAGGAGAGCCCTACGATACAGAGACAAACTCGTTGTCTTTGGTCTTCTATCGTGGGTCGGTTAAAGGTCCGGTTAAAGGTCCAGTTAAAGGTCCAGTTAAAGGTCCAGTTAAAGGTCCGGTGAAATACCGCAGCCGTCCTCTCCCGACTGAACGTTGGCCCAGACCAAGTAGTGAAGGTAGTGCTGGTGCTTTCTCTTAAACGTCCAAGTCGTCCTGACTTACAGTTCGGTGTTGACCCCTTAGTTTGAGTGAATATACGCTGACTCCAAAACCCAGGATCAGTAAGACACAGCCAAACACACCGAGGACCGGTACGCTCAGGAAGAGACGGCCACCTGATGGAAAAAAACAAACATAAGCTACAGTAGCTGGAATATCACACACACATACATATTTACATATAAGCATAATATAATCAGATTTTATATCAGAATTATGAGTTTCTTTTATTGCCCCAAAATAACATGAATGCGTGGATGTATGTTGTGTGGAAGCTCTGTAACATTCTCTTTTTTCAATTTTATAGCATTTGAAATAAACTGTGATCCACTCAACATCCTCTGATCTTAACTATCAGTCAAAGTAAGCATGACTCAGCGTTTTGCTTCCGTCTTCCCGGAGTCGGTCCGTGTTCTCACCTGTAACAGCCGTCTCATCGTTTGGACCTGGAGTCTGGAGGATTTTGGGATGCAGCGGCGTCTCCGTCGTCCAGGTTTCAACAGAGCGTGGCTCTATGAAAAAAACAAAAAAAAAAAAACATTATAGGACAAACAGTTGTTGACAAAATGATCCTTAAAAAGTTTTAAAGCTGTCGGATTCTGATCATAGGGCAGAAAAATCTACAAAAAGATCTCATTTACATATTCTGTTATTGTCCGTTTAGACCAGCGGTGTCACAACTCAACCTCACCGAGGGCACCAAATATTAACCATATCATACGTATAGTTTGTCGACATGCTTTGAATGAACATATAAAAATCATAAAATGTTAAATATCTTGGACTTCCTGTCTCATAAAGTCTCCTCACTTACAGTTTGGTCGACATAAAGACCCCAAAAGAAGTTCCTCAGCCATCGTAGAGTTCAGCAAATCAAGCCCAAACAGTGTTTCCCCTCGGTTTGTGGAAGACATATTTTGGCGTATTGTGTAATGTTTTTCAATAAAAAATAAAAATAAAAAAAAATATCCATAATTTTGGACCGTTCTCATCACCATGTCTGTGTCTAAAACGTCCAAAAGCTCAGATTAAAGATAGCACTCAAGAAGCTTAAGACAAAAGTTTGCTGAAGAAGTCCAACGACAGTCATTAGATCTGAGAAATCTTTTAGTTAACACGTACGTGTGTGTGTGTGTGTGTGTGTGTGTGTGTGTGTGTGTGTGTGTCCCACTGCATGAAATTAAATTTAAAAAAATTCAATGAAAGTAGTAGATCGTTAAATTTGACTTGCGAAGAGCGTCACTGGGAACCACTCATGTTATTTTTGGTTAATTTGGTTGAAAGAGACCCATATTTCTGACAAAGAAACGGGTCAAAATGTGACCCAAAGACAACACAAGGGTTACGTTAGATGCTTTTTGGGGTTTGTTTTTTTGCCACATTTGCGTTTAGTCGGTTTAGGTGCAGCCCAAAACGGCTGGGGTGCTGCACCTGAGAGTGAAACCTGTTTCACACCCTCAGTAGTAAAACTACTCTGGTTTGGAGTCAACGAGTCATCAGTTTGAAAAACAAGAAAAAAAGGTTTCCCGCCTTTTTTAGTTTGGTGCACAACTAGATGGACAAAATGTATTGTGAACCTAAATTGATACGCAAACAATTATATTATTACACAATTGTCTAATAGCTATTTATCTTCAGGTAATTTACCGTTCCTTTGGGGTGCGACTGTTGATGGTAATTGTTGATTTTGTTGCCAAATTGTTAATTATAGGACTGTTGAGGTAAAGCGGTCACTTGTTGCCGTAGCAAGTCCAAACATCCTGGGCCGTGGCTGACTCATTTTTTGCCACTTCAAATAATTTGGGCAAAAAAAACGTTACAATATCTGGGTCACGTGACAAGATATGTGTCCTGGGATTCATTCTAAGCTTTATTAGTTTGTTTTAAAGTGCCGGACCTTCCTCCGCAGCTCTGTGGAGGGAGGGAGGTCCGGCAAAGCGAGACTAAGACAACAACAACAACAACAACAACAACAACAACCTCCAGCGTTGTGTCGGGACCTTAAACGCCCGAAGCAAAAGTTACTCACCGACGACGAGCTCGACGATCGAGTAGCAGTCTAGCTTGGGGACGTAGCATCGGTATCTGCCCGTGTCTGCGAGCGTCACGTTGACGATCTTGAGCGACATGTTCCCCTCCTTCAGGGCGTCCGTGAACAGCGCCGTCCTCTGGGCGTACGCCGGGATCTTCATGTCCGGGACTTCCCGTTTGTCCCGGTAGAGGTGCACGTAGCCGACGCGGCTCAGCCGGTCCGACGGGTCCGGCTTCAGGTCGGGCTTGGACCACTCCACCGTCTTGTCCCGCACGTCCTCTCTGGGCTCTAACTGGCACGGCAGGATGACGTCGTCGCCCGGGGCGGCCATGATTGGCTGAAGGGACCCATTCACCTGAACTGGAAAAAAGCACAAAGGGGACAATTTAATTTCTGAAAAAGGAGGAAGACTGGAACGTACAGCGCCAATAACCTCATCTGAACTTATGTTTTACTTCCAAAACTTTTCTGTAAATTCATACCAAATTTCACGGACCAAAAACTTTATTTTTAAGGTCAGCGGTGTGAATAAGGAAGCTGGGATTTTGGGAACTAGGGCAACTAAGGGAGATTTTCATCATTAAATTGTAGAAAATGGTAAAAGAGAAAAGGCCAATTACAGTCTTCTGAAAGCCAAGGAGAAGTCTTGGGATTGTTTGGAATGACCAGCAGTCCAAAACCCAAAGATAAACACTGGAACGTACCAAATTTCCAGGACAGAATAACTTTATTTTACGTCAGCGGTGCGAATTAGGAAGCTGGGATTTTGCCAACTAGGGCAAGTAAGAATTATTTCCATCACTTATTCTAGAAAATTAAAAGAAAAGTCAACAATAGTTTACTTTTCTTGCCAAGTTGAAGTCTATTAACTAGGGAATTTTTTTGAATGACCAAACAGTCCAAAACCCCAAAAGATAGATTTGGTTTATTAAATCACATAATGAGACAAAGAAAAGCAGCAAAATAATCGACTGAAGAGCTGCAGCTAGGAAATGTTTATGCGTCTGTGCTTGAACGTATTAAATAGATGATGAAAAATAGTTAAGAATATTCTCCGTCTGTTCCAGCTCGTTTTTTCCCCGAGCTGACAGAGATTAGGATTTTGTCGAGTCATGATGATGATGCTCAGTTACCCAAAATAAAAAAGGCTGCTGACTAATTGTTTGGAACAATAACAACATTGTGACATAACGATAATCATCTAACCATGAGGAACAAGAACACGAGCAACATGACAAACGTTACGCGTCTGCTATCGCAAGGTTGATTTTTTGGGTCACAAAACTCAGTTGGTATTGGACAGAATTTAATTTACTTCTTTTTTTTTTTTTATGTGAAAAAGCAAGATTTTAACCCTCCTGTTGTCCTCGGGTCAAATCTGATTCTTTTTCAAAGTTTCTATAACTTTCTTTAATCAGAAATATGAGTTTCTTTTAACCAAATGACCCCAAAATAACATGGATGGTTCCATACATCCAACGCTCTTCGCAGGTCAAATTAATGATCACTTGGATTCAATTTTGGCCGTTTTATTCAATTTGATATAGCATTTGAAAAAAACTAAAAGAGACTGAAATGGTTTCAAAACAGTATATCCTGACTAAACATTGACATATACCAGTGATGATCCACTCGGCATCCTCTGATCTTAACTATTTGTAGTCGTAATTTCAATTCTTTAACTCAAAATTTAGACATATTATATAAATGAGGTTTATTGACCATGAATTTCAAAAATAAGTGTAAAACTAGTGGTCATAACTTGGTGTTAGTGCACACACACGTTTGTTTCACTATCTCTGTGGGGACCCGTCATTGACATAATGCATTCCCTAGCCCCTTACCCTAACCTTAACCATCACAACTAAATGCCTAACCTTAACCCTTACCCTCACCCTAACCATAACCTAATTCTAACCCTAAAACCAAGTCTTAACCCTCAAACAGACCTTTAAACTTGTGGGGTCCAGCATTTTGGGCCCCACAAGGCTGTGCAGACCCCACAAGTATACTGGATTCCCCGGTTTTTGGACCCCACGAATATAGTAAAACACACACACACACACGTAGCTAGCGTTAGCTAGCTCCGGGGAGACCCCACGTCGGCTCAACTGCAACAAATAGTCCCTAGAAGTCCTCCTGGGGCCTGTTTCACAAAACCAAGATAAGGGATTAAGCCGGGATTTCCCCGTTATCCTGGATGAATTTAGCCTCGACTCGGTTTCACGAAAGCGGAAGCACATAAATCACCATGGAGATTTATTCTGTGCAGCTAGCCTGCTCCCGACCAGGCTAACAGCCAGGCTAACAGCTAGCCTGCTCCCGACCAGGCTAACAGCCAGGCTAACAGCTAGCCTGCTCCCGACCAGGCTAACAGCCAGGCTAACAGCTAGCCTGCTCCCGACCAGGCTAACAGCCAGGATTTATTAATCCTGGAGCCTTTTCTGATCACCCAGCAGTGGTTTTACCCTATTGTTATCAGCCTGGATTAAAATACAACGGGTGCATATTGCTGTTCATTTAAGTACTGTTATTATTTAAAGTTGGGACCATTATTTTTTTTTAATAATTATTCATGTGACAGTCATTGTTACTGTTATATTGCTGTATGAAGACTGCTGTTCATATTGTTGTTAGAAGTTTGATGAATATATTATGACGTTTGTTTCACTATCTCTGTGGGGACCCGTCATTGACATAATGCATTCCCTAGCCCCTTACCCTAACCTTAACCATCACAACTAAATGCCTAACCTTAACCCTTACCCTCACCCTAACCATAACCTAATTCTAACCCTAAAACCAAGTCTTAACCCTCAAACAGACCTTTAAACTTATGGGGTCCAGCATTTTGGGCCCCACAAGGCTGTGCAGACCCCACAAGTATACTGGATTCCCCGGTTTTTGGACCCCACGAATATAGTAAAACACACACACACACACACACACACACACACACGTAGCTAGCGTTAGCTAACATGTTAACTAATGTTGGCTAAACCTAAAGGGCTCGTTAAACTTAGCTTAGAGAGTAGGTTAACATTCTGGCAATGATATCCATGGTAATCATAACTTTGGTCCAATTTGTGTTCTTGCCTCTAGGTAGGAGATCTAGACAACACGGTAACTAGTTAGCTGTTAGCCTTACCTTTGAGCAGACGTATTTATGCTTCGTAATGTTCGATACATTTAACTGGGAGTGGGACCGTCCACACTGTTTTATCCATTGTAGGCACCGCTCACGTTGCGTTTTCGGCTTTGGGAATGGAAAGAACACAACTCCTCCCGACAATCTCTCGGGGTATCTAGTGTCCGATTTACAAACGAAAACTCGCCGGTTTATGATTGGTGTAAAGCCCGTCTCAGCGGTTTGAATCTCGCGGTTCGTCAGGGTTTACCCAGGCTAGGCAACAACTGCTGCCGTTAGGTAGCTAGCTAAACACAATAAACAGTACAATACAGTTCTAGCTAGCTAGCTATATATCATAACTGTATCCATGGTCTGACAGTTCTCAACTATTATATATTTAAACAGATATTCCGAACATTAGCCCAACAGTGTCCGCGTGTTAGCTAGCTATATATCTATATCTAACGTTAACGTTAGTAACAACGTAGCTAGAGATGGGCGGACTCTCGTGAAGCGGACTGTTTAAATACATTGAAATAGCTAAACAGTTACAGCGAAGCCACACCGAAAATAAAACTATCAGTAGAACATGTTCAGACACAGTCTCTACTCCAGCTAACATTAACTGACGTAACGTTGACGTTATATCGTTGAGCTCGGCCCGGTGAAATTTGAATTGAAAGAAGAAATAAGTTAGCTAACAGCCTGAAAGTATAGCTAGCGAAAACACATGAGCTTACCTTTAACGTCCGTCTGTACTGCCGTGCTAAAAGGCACAAAGACCGGCCAGAGTGTAAAGGTGAAGCAAAAAACGAAGACCTCGAAGCGAACCATGAAATGACCCGGTAGAAAGACAGAAAACTACCGGTTGTAGTGAGCTGAGCTGGCACTGAATGAATGAATGAATGACTGGCTGGATGGAGGTGGTTCCTTATGAAGCTGCGTCTTACGTCACCATGCACGTGTATGAACTGACGTTATTGTCATTGTTTGTTTTTCCATGGTGACTCTGACTGCGTATCAGTCAGCTCTGCTGTGACACAGCAAGTCTAGTGACTAAAAATACATAATCAAATAAGATAAAATAAGATAAGACAGACTTTATTAATCCCACACTGGGGAAATTCCTGATCATGGTTAACTGTAATTTTTTTAATGTATTTATAAGTTGTAGTAGAATGCGAATTTACCTTAAAATCCCCCCCCCCCCCCGAAACTCCGGGGAGACCCCACGTCGGCTCAACTGCAACAAATAGTCCCTAGAAGTCCTCCTGGGGCCTGTTTCACAAAACCAAGATAAGGGATTAAGCCGGGATTTCCCCGTTATCCTGGATGAATTTAGCCTCGACTCGGTTTCACGAAAGCGGAAGCACATAAATCACCATGGAGATTTATTCTGTGCAGCTAGCCTGCTCCCGACCAGGCTAACAGCCAGGCTAACAGCTAGCCTGCTCCCGACCAGGCTAACAGCCAGGCTAACAGCTAGCCTGCTCCCGACCAGGCTAACAGCCAGGCTAACAGCTAGCCTGCTCCCGACCAGGCTAACAGCCAGGATTTATTAATCCTGGAGCCTTTTCTGATCACCCAGCAGTGGTTTTACCCTATTGTTATCAGCCTGGATTAAAATACAACGGGTGCATATTGCTGTTCATTTAAGTACTGTTATTATTTAAAGTTGGGACCATTATTTTTTTTAATAATTATTCATGTGACAGTCATTGTTACTGTTATATTGCTGTATGAAGACTGCTGTTCATATTGTTGTTAGAAGTTTGATGAATATATTATGACAGTTGTTGAGATAATTAGAAAAGGCTGATAACATTTCAAATGTGTTTTAAATGAAGTCTGTTACTAAGGGCAATACATAGCAGTGGCGAAAGTACCATTTTTCAGAAAAACATATTTTTAAAAGATATTGTTTTAGACAGAGATATATTTTTGCTGTGGTCAATAACTCACAAGTGTGGTCTATCAATACCAGGTGGTATTTTGTACAAATGTCGAATGACTTCAGTATAATTTCACTTTGAACATAAGTTGCACATTGTTACTTTCGACCCCGTCAGTAGGGACGAAAGTAACACACAGGTGGGTCAAAAGTAACACAACAATACAAGCTAGATTTTTTTTGTGTTACTCTTGTTTTCATTAAATATATCTGACTATAACTTTGTTAATATGTAACTGCAAACATATTCTGTCCTTTATCTTTGCAAAAAAAAAATATGAAATTACATTTTCATTTAAAATTTCAGTTTCATCAAATGTTTCAAATATAACAGAGTAAAAACTTGATTTGTTTAGAATATTTTTTTATTGGCAATGTCAATCCATTTTATAAAACATTCAACAATATGAAGAATATGAAAATTAAACTAAATTAGCATAAAATCTCAAAATAATCTAACAGTAGTCATGTTTTTATGCGTAAATTCAAAATGTGCATAAAAACATCTGGATGGAAACACTAAAAATAAATAAAATAAAATAAATAAAAATTCATAGGTGGAGGTGGAAAAGCTAAGGTATGGCTAACCTAAATGTGAGGGATAAAATGTGAGGGAGACATACCGAAATCAGCTGTTCCTCAATGTTCCTCCAGTGAAACCTAGAAACAAAAACAGCAAAGGAATGCCACCATAACTTTGATGGATACCTGACTTATGTAAACAAACAAAAAGGAACATAAAAAAGGCATCAGCCTACTCATTGTCACAGTGGTGACAGATATAATGTTCTGCACCCTCATTGCATGGCTCATGTGACCAGAGCTGGCATATGCCATGCGACTTTGCAGCTGCCCTAAGACTAATGTGTCTTACAGATATGTCCAGAAACGCCCTCTCATACACATCTGGCTGAATCAGACCTCTGTCTGTCTTTCTGACCCTCACTCTTGGCATATTCTGTTGGTATAATATGACATAAACATGTTTTAATAAACTCTGCAACACAGAGAAAATCACCTCATTAGCAGTCGGGACGACTGGAGCTCCTGACATTTAAACCCGAATTACATGTATACTGAAAAACTCTGACAAGGCAAACTTGATCATATGTGTTACAGCGCTAAATAACCTGTAGATTGATAATTACTGTGACACATGAAACGAGAAACACAACTTGTAAATAGAAAAAAAAGTACCGCTTCAGTAATTTACTTACCGTACTCAAAAACAGCTTTCAGGACATAACAGCGGGAAACAATGATGAAATCACGTGATATTTTGCGGCTCCGTCACTGGCTGCGTGCTGAAAGCGCTGTCATAGCTTGAAATGCAAATGTAGTCAGGGCTCAGAGAAAATCGCTTTGTTACTTTTCGCCCCGGTTCTCCCCTACATTTCTATAGTTGACCAATGTACCTTGAATTATTTTAGTTGATTCATTTTTTTTTTTAATTCTTTAACAATAAAGGATCATGTTTGTTCCGCTTCCATGTGCATTGTATTTGGCATTCTTAGCACACAGTTTGTGTTGTTATTGCTGGGACTATAATTTGGGAGGATTGTACAATTTAAAGAACATATCCTAATTGTACAATCCTCCCAAATTACAGTCTTAGTTCACTGGACCAGTAACTATCTAGTGATGTAGGCTACTGGACATTCATGTAACAACAGGGGGAGGACACCTCAATGGTTTTTGACCTTATGTGTTGCTGAGGGGGAAATAACTGATGAATATACTCTGTTTACAGCATGGAATTTATCACTTAATTATCTTTATAGTTTCTAGATTTTAGTCCAATTTCTTCAGTGTCTTTATTTTCTATGTCCATATATACAAGGGAGCAAGGCATATAATATGTAGAGAAGGAAACTCGTCCTCTATAAAAAAAAAAATGCGTTGTGTGGATTCTCCTGTTGTGCAGGGTGATAGCCAGGCGTAAGTTCCCATCCTTCACGGAGTGAACTGGAGCTAATTGACGTTTACCACTGATGTGACTAATGAGCTGCAGAGGCTGTAGAGCTCCGGAAAATAGTGCTTTGGAAATTCCTCCTCCTGCATTAACTGTGCTATAGGAGTTTGTGTTCTTGCAAAGGGGACCAGTCCAGTCACTGTTTTCTACGGTTATTTTACCATTTTGTTTCTTTGGGTTATTTGCCTTGGTTGATTCATTTTTTTTGTGATTGCATTTACAAGTGGTCTGTGGATATATTTTTGATGGAAGTTTTGACATAGGTTTCTCTCCTCGATTTGTGTATATTCACAGCTTGATCCTGTACAAGGCTGGGTCCGTGTCGACACACTGCCTCCTCGGGGTGAGCCTTAAGTTCATGACATATTCACATTTAACAAGCTGACATCAGAGACGGTTTTTCTTTTCATAAAAACATGACTCAAACCGATTATCAAAATAGTTGGCGATTAATCGAACTAGTGCAGTGCCCGTTGAAGCTGTGCCTGTTTGGAACGGGCCGATTGCTTGGCCTGTGGTATTGCTGCTTGTAGAATTGTACCCCAAAAAAATAATGACTTACAGAAGGACCCCGAACCACTTCATATGCAACTCCACTGTAACCTGAGACAGCTAGTGCAACATGTTTTGATTTTTTGTAGAAATTATAACCACTAAAGACAAGATCTACTCTGAGAATTGCAAGAAATTGGCTTTGGAAGAAGTATCTCTGAAAAGTATTTTAGACGTATAGGGTCAAGCGGGAGGGGAACACACTGGACCATATAACAGAATATAGTGCACTAAGGTGCTAGGTCCAGGTGCCAGTAGATGGCAGTAATGCAACTTTTTGGATGCCGGCTGCCGTAAAACCCCAAAGAAGAAGAAGAAGGAGGAAGAGGAGGAGGAAAGAGTTTCAATGAGCACGCGTTGACTGCAGAGAGTGAACTTTAAATTGCGAGTTTGCTGAGTTATTTAGCGTTGGTCGACTTTTGCGAAGTTCTGTGAACATGTCCGTGGGGGAGAACATGTTTACAGTGCAGCAGGCGGCTGCTTTATTGCTCGAACTAGCCGAGGAAGAGGAGTTGTCCATGTTGTCCTCTTCATCAAGCGACTTCTCTGGGGACTCTGAAGCTGAGGAGGATTTTCTCAAAGGAAGGGACTCTGATCTTGATCTGTGAGTACACAGCCTCCGTTACATGTCGATTATTTGATCAGAAAGTATTTATTGCAGAAATTATTGGAGTAGTTGTTATGTGTGAAGACCGATGTCGATCTGAGTTTGTAAACAAGGGGGAGGGGTGCTGCTGCCGCAGCGCACGTGTGTGTGTGTGTGTGTGTGTGTGTGTGTGTGTGTGTGTGTGTGTGTGTGTGTGTGTGTGTGTGTGTGTGTGTGTGTGTGTTTTGCTTCCCGATACCGATTCTGATACCTGAACTTGCGTATCGGCTGATACCAGTGTGTCATATATTTTATTATGTTTTAACAACTGTATACTACTATCTCTGTATAGATGATATGATGTATAACAGCTGTATACTACTATCCCTGTATGGATGATATGATGTATAACAGCTGTATACTACTATCTCTGTATGATGATATGATGTATAACAGCTGTATACTACTATCTCTGTATGGATGATATGATGTATAACAGCTGTATACTACTATCCCTGTATGATGATATGATGTATAACGGCTGTATACTACTATCTCTGTATGATGATATGATGTATAACAGCTGTATACTACTATCTCTGTATGATGATATGATGTATAACAGCTGTATACTACTATCTCTGTATAGATGATATGATGTATAACAGCTGTATACTACTATCTCTGTATGATGATATGATGTATAACAGCTGTATACTACTATCTCTGTATGGATGTGATATTATTTCTATGTTTGTTGTCGGTCTGGCTCAGGTTAAACTCTTTGTGAAACATGAACAAACACAAACAGTGAACGCCCCAGAACTTTCTTTCTATTATCCGTCAGTTATAACAGAAAAAGAACATAAATAAACTACTTTAACGTAGATTTTCTTTAGGGCTTTATTACGTGGTATCATATCGGTGCATTAACTCCAGTACTTCTCGATACCGATACCAGCGTTTTAGGCAGTATTGGAGACGATACCGATATCGGTATCGGAACATCTCTATATCTGTGTGTGTCTGTCTGTCTGTCTGTCTGTCTGTCTTTGTCTGTGTCTATCTGTGTGTCACTGTGTGTGTATCTGTGTCTATATATATGTGTGTGTGTGTGTGTGTGTGTGTGTGTGGAGGATGAGCTAATCATTGCATTTCTGTGTTTCAGAGAGTCAGAGAAGTCTGACCCAGATTGGCAGCCGGAGGCAAAGAAGCCCAGGAGGACCCCAAGGTCTCTTGTTGAGGAGGAGGAGGAGGAAGAGGAAGAGGAGGAGGAAGAAGAAGAAGAAGAAGAAGAAGAGGAGCTGGAATCCCAACCTTCTACCTCCACACCGCCTGCAAAACAGGGGAAGAGGAGAGCAGGAGGAAGAAGCCTTGCAGAGCAGAGTTCTGCACCCGAAGGTGCGTGGCAAGGCACTGATGTGGATGACATCACTCCTGAACAGCCGTCCTTCCGCCCAGCACGCACACCCGGTGTCCAGCTCGTGGGTACTTCACAATACACAGTGTTACAATTATTTCAGTTATTTATGTCGAATAAAATACTCCAGACCGTTTTGAATAATTCAAACAAGTTTGGAGAAGCTGACCATCCAGAAACCTTTCAGAGGATCACTATGCCAGACATGATGTCGTACTTGGCCATGATTATTTACATGGGAATAATCGATACGCCGAACATCACCGACTATTGGAGGAGGTCTGAGCTGTACACCTTTTCTTTCCCATCGAGTGTGATGTCAGGGCGCAGGTTCAAAGCCATCTCGCGCGCCATCCACATCAGTGACCCCGACGACGACGCTGCCAACGACCTAAAGAGAGGCACCGCCGGCTACGACAGGCTTTGCAAAATTAAGCCAATGTACAATGAGGTTAAGCAGGTGTGCATGGCAAATTACCACCCCCGCCAGTGTATCGCCATTGACGAGAGAATGGTCGCATCCAAAGCCCGCAATGGACTCCGCCAGTACATGAAAAATAAGCCTGTGAAGTGGGGTTATAAGCTGTTTGTGCTGGCGGACTCCACCAACGGTTACACCTGGGACTTCTTTGTGTACGAAGGAAAAGGGTCACCGATTGTGAAGGGGCTCGCTTACGACATCGTAATGCGGCTCGTGAATACACCGGTGTTGGGTACCGGGTATAAGTTATTTGTGGATAACTTTTACACCAACCCAGGTCTCTTTCGCGACCTGCTGGCAAAGAAGATCTGGGCCTGTGGTACCATTCGCCAACATCAAATTGGGTTCCCCAAAGACAGGCCAGGCGGGCTTGAGAGGCGGGCTCCCCGGGGCACCATCCGCTGGATCCGCAAGGGGCCCGTGGTGTTCGTTCAGTGGAGGGACACCAGAGATGTGCTGATGTGCTCCACAATCCACGCAGCCCACGGAGAGGACACAACCCAGAGAAGGGTCAAGGGGGCAGATGGGCAGTGGTCTGTGCAGGACGTCCCAATCCCACCAGCCATCAAGGACTACAACAAGTATGTACACTGTTTTCATCATTTTAACTCTTTGAATTGAATTTTGACATCATGTCAATGCAGGGGCGTTGGACTAGGAGGGGAAAAAGGGACTGAGTACCCAGGAGGGCCCAAAAAAATGAATATGAATAGCTGCGGATGCGGGGAGGGGCCCATAGAAAATGCCTTTCTCAGTCCCTCCAGAAAAACGCGATTATGCGATCGCATAATTCAATGCATATTCAGCCAAAGTCCGCATATTTATGCGGGGGCCGCTTTTTATCAAATACGCCGCACTTTTGCTACATAAATTGCCGATTTCCGCACAAAATATGCGGGGCTTGCATGATTTCATAATCCCTGTATTTTCGTTGCAAAAAAGTCTCATATATCTTAGCAGAAAGTTGCGTTTACTTCACACAAGAGCAGCCATTTCCCCCTGTTGCCATGGGAACGTTATGAAGTGACGTAATTACGCGACGTGAACATCATCGAAAAGCTGCAAACCCCGCAATGAAGCCACGATGAAACCGCAATTTTTGCAAGTTCCCGCAATTTTTGCAAGTTCCTGCAATTTCATCGCATAAAATTGCATAAATATCCCGCATATTCCATCGCATTTTTTAAGAAAACGTGCCGCATAATCAAGGATTTTTGCCCACAACAATCACAAAAAAACTCCGAATTTTTCTGGAAGGACTGCTTTCTGCAGGGCCTAGAACTTTGTGCTACGCCCCCGTGTCAACGCATCAATATCAGTGTATAGTAATGGCCATGTTCCTTTTCCTATATTTGTTTCTCTACCCAGGAACATGGGTGGCGTGGACCTGTCCGATGCCCTGATTGGCTACTACACCATCCTACACAAGACCAAGAAGTGGTACCGGTCTTTCCTGTTCCACTTCATAGACATCGCCATCGTCAACGCCTTCATCCTGTAAAAGGAGATGGCCATTGCAAGGAAGGAGAAGGTGATGTCACAGAAGGCCTTTCGCGAGACCCTGGTGACGGAGCTGAAAGCGGTTGGGTCTACCACCACTGCCCCTCCACAGGCACCCCCTCCCGCTCCCCCTGGCGCCTCGCACAAACCTGTACATTTTTCCCAGGATGGCAGCGCAGGTCGGAGGAGGTGTGTCCACTGCCACCAGAGGACCACGGTGAAATGCTCCTCCTGTGATAAGTGTCTGTGTTTCACCATAAACAGGGACTGTTACAATGCATGGCACAACCTGAAAAAGTTATAATGACTCATTTCTACATATTTACGTAAATAGTTTTTTCAAGTTTTTCATGTAAATAGTTTTTGTGTCATTCATCCGTGTGTTTCCATCATTTGGACCATCAGCTGTTGGGTTTCTCAACAAACTATAGGCCATCTGCCATCCCTGCCCATGTCATAGCACATACTCTTTCATTTTTTAACGATTTAGCATTAAGCTTTGTATCAGCAGAAACACAAGTACTTTCGAATGATTGTGCTTCCCTCCCTCATGTCCCCCTGAGACGAGAGATCTCTGTAATGTGGATCTGGAAAAAATCTTCCGATGACGGAAAACGATTTTTTTGCGTCATTGGAAGATATTCTTTGCCCAGAGTCTGTGGACTACAGCCAGCTAGTTGTCCGCATGTTTTCAACCCACCCATAGAGGGTGGGACTGTCTTTACACGAAGCTTGCCGAAGTAAACCGAACGTCAGCCATCTTGAAGCTTCGCTAAACAGCCTCTGTCTTTTCAGTAGCAAACTTTTACAACAATTATGTGCATTCAAACTACCGCACGTGTATACCACCGGGATACATTGGTACCAATCGGAGAATATACTACTACTAATATTCAACACACTACACGAGCTTCGCCCGCTACGGAGACCAGCACCTCAGCCTGCGGTCTCGCTCGATGCCGCTAGCCGGGGAAAGGGACCTCGACAGCGGTGTGCAGGAGCTGGTGGAAAGCTAACGCTAGCCGGCCACCTGTTCCATCAATCCTGCTTGCAAGTGTCCGCTCATTAGACAACAAACTGGATTACATCCAACTTCAACGAAACTCCCAACACGAGTTCAGAGACTGCTGTGTTTTTGTTGTTGTGGAAACATTGCTGAACAACAGTGTACCGGACTATCCAGCTACCAGGCCGGCTGCTCTGTCGTCGGGTAAGACTAGCTAGTGGAGGTGAGCTGTGTTAACACGGACTGGTGCAGAAATGGGGTGCTTGTATCCAACTAACTGCTAACTGCTGGTGGAGTTTGTGACTGTTAAATGCCGACCATTCTACATTACAGGCAAATTTACAGCTGTGTTTTATACTCTGCGTTTACAGCCCACCAAGCGCTAATGCTAGTATGCGTTAGCTGAACTTTATGGAGACTAAATGTAGCCCGTTTCGAATGTCGTTTTTATATAATGTCGTTTTTATATATTTTAAATGTGTAACGCCACTTGAGCCACGGTGAAACTGTATTTCGTGTATATGGTTGAAATGACAATAAAAAACACTGGAGGTGAGTTGAATGTCTCACTGTCTGTCTGTCTGTAAACGGTAGGGATGGCTTGGCGTGGACTCTAAAGCAGCGAAGAAAAAGTGCATTCTGGGATTTGGTGTCTTTCATCCACATGAGCCAAAAACACATTTTCTGGCTCTTCTCGGCCTGGAAGGCACCAATTTCTGAAAAAAAAATCACATTTCTACTACATAAGTGACCCAATTTAAAGATATATTCATCTTTCCAACGGTGAAATATCCCTTTAAGTATAGTGTACATGCGTATTGGGGACATTAAAGACATTTCAAGTTCAAGTTTGTGTGTGTTTTTGTATTTTGCATAGTTCAGTTTCGCACTTTTCTAATATTTATATATAAAAAAAGTTTGCCAGTGCACTTTCTTTGCCCATTTTTTCTATCAAATCTCTTGGGCGGAATAGAAGAAAATATGGGTTTTGTGTGGTTATGCTTATGTAATGCTGTGCCTAAATTACTGATAAATCCAAATACCTTGCAAGATACCGCAGAGTGTTAGCTTTCAATAGAGACCAAAAATGATGTGTCTAGACAAAGGGGTTCTCAAGTTATAAGCCTTTGAAACTAAGTATGCAGTCTTGGTAACCAAAGTCCCTTTTGGAGTCTCCAAATGGACCTAAGACAAACGCACAGACATAACTGTAGAAAAAAAGTTATAAAAAAAAAATATATATATATATATTTTTTTTTCTGTCTAATCTTACTGTGTGCTACGTCTACATCAGAGGAAGACATTGTACTTTTATATTTACCTGACAGAGAATGCTGCAGATTTAGAATGTAATCACAAAATATCACAATGGCAATGTGGAGTAATCAGTGTGTGTGTGTGTGTGTGTGTGTCTCAACAATGAAAATAATCTTGTTATATATATATGTGTATGTATATGTGTGTATTTGTGTGATCTTACACCATAAAACACTCAGTGTGATTATCAGCTGCCCGTGAGTCATTTCTACCACTGTGTATTATGATTGTTTTATGTAATGTCTCTCTGAGCCATGGGTGTTTGTTGTTGTAAAGCGAGTCCTGTCCTCTCACCTAGTTCACATAGTGATCTAGCGCCGTCATAACTCACCATGGTTACAGTAACAACTAAACGGTTGGCACGAGATCACAGCTCCACCTAGACTTTAACTCTCCACATACTGCTGTTATTAGACTGACCCAGTTTCTATTTTTAGTAATCTGATACAACACATGGAAACAGACAGACAAACATCGACACAGGAGAATAAATATTAAGGCTTCAAAGCTAACAGATAATCTTTAAATCTCTCTTCACCGTGTGTAGATTGTTTACAGCAATTACTTTTTGACAGTCCTTTTCAGTTCTTCCGTAAGTGCTTTTAGGTCCAATTGTATATACTTTGTTGTATTTGATTGATTAGAGTATTTCCATTGTCTGCTTCTTTATACTTCTGCTCCGCTGCATCTGTCTGGCCAACACGTTCTCATACTTAAACGTCACGACAGGTCGATTGCAAATCCTCCCCCAAAACGACATATATGAGCGTTCTATTTAACGCCGCGATGCGTACCTACGTCACGGATTTAACTCTAAAGTCTTAGAGCTTAAGAAATTGACTGTTGGCTTCACACGGGACACAAACCGAGGTCTGCTGAGTCAAAGTTGTGTTTTTGTTTGACCCATTAATGCACAGATTACAGGTTAGTTTCTTGACATTATAAGTAATGGACAAATCTGTTATTTCCTTCTTTTTTTTTAAAACAAACCCTTATACTGCTCTTCTTCTCTACGTTCTCTCGGCTAAAAGGTCACAACTAAAGGGGAAACCCTCCTTTGTTCTTTGTTTTCTGTTAGTATGATCACATCTATAGTATCTAGGGATGCAATCCTGGATTCGGTGCATCCCTGGTAGTACCGTTCTTTGGCAGTATTGTACATTCATGCTTCTGAAAAGGCCTCCAGGGAACAGTGACATAATGTTATACTGTGTCTATTATTCTAATAATGTGATTGTATGCTCCTGGACAGATGTGGACGCTGCAGGGACCTTCTACACTACTGTACTCTACAACCGCTTAAACACCTGACAGGAAACATCAACAGTCTCACTCCCAGCATGTCAAAAAACGACTTTTAGTCAGAAGCTTTTGGCGTTTGTTACTGACGCACAAAGTCTCCTTTAGCGTCTCGGTCCGACGCAGGAGGATTTCAACATGTGGAAATGTATATTTTATGATTTTATGTCCAGTGTGCTTTTACAGAATTACAAAGTTTATTAAAGGGTTTGTCTTCTGAGCAGCCTGGCTGAAACTTTTTCACAAAGCTGAGCCACTTCATCAACGAGGGAATGAAGACTTAACGGTCGACCAAAAACACTGACGTCTCAGTTTTATCGTTTCAACAAAGTTGGTTCAAGTTGTGAGTGCCAGACCCTCCTCCAAAGCGCGCTGAAGGAGGGTCTGGCTACTCCACACAGCATTCGGGGATGGGAGGAAAATGTGCTCTGGTTTATTGGCATTTCTTTAAACCAATCACAATCGTCATAGTAGACCCTAAGGATACAAACATGATGCTGAAAAGGGAGGATAAAAGGGGCTCTTTAAAAATACTGTAATCAGTGATGTCACACACTGTCAGTTAGCGTCCACTAAAAGTGCTGTTTCTGACACTGACAGGCTCGGATTGTTATTGATTATATGTCTAACATCATTATGAAAGGTCCCTTCAGTGCTGTAATGAGTCTAATGACTAATGGTTATTTACATGGTGGGGTTTGGTGGTTGTGGTTTCTAATTTTTATTCAAATGTTGAGCATGAAAAGGTCTGCTTAAAGGGTCTGGGAGGGAATAAGTGACGCAATAATAAGATGTGTGAGTTGTACTTTAAGCAGAAGTTTAGATGCAGATGTTTTCACATCTGGACCCCACTGATTTGAAGCGTTTAAAAGAGTCCGGACGGTGACATCTGCTGGTCAAGCCTTGGTAATGCATTTGTTTGGAAAGAATCAAAATATAAATGAACCTGCCGAAAATCATCCTTATTATTTAGTTCCCTGAAGGCTCGGGAGAGTAAGTGATTATTTTAAACATGACGCATGGTTATTTTACGGAATAGATCGATCCTTATTAGACCTGTACTCACACAGAGTTGCTGCGTGATATCTCTGCGCCTGAGTAGCAGTGCTTCGGCTGTGCTTCCACCCAATATAGTCCCAAGTCAATGTCTGCATAGGAAATCGTCTAGTCTTAATCTGCATTGTTATGTGTACTCGTTGTGAATACGCAGGCCACAAGAAGTAATTAGGTTTTGTTTTTGTTGTTGTTGGGTCACTTTTACTCACGACATGCTAACGGCAACAAGCGATTCCGTTCATTACGCTATGCTAAGCTAGCGGCGGTGCTGCCGGTGTTCTGTCGATGTAGCATACTTTGTCAGAATAGCATACCGGAAGTTGAGTTTTATAGCAGGGTCTGTCAATTTAGCCTACTTTGTCAAAACAGCATACCAGTGTTTGTGAAGGGTATGCTGTTTTGATAGCCCCTGGTTTAATAAAAAATACAGTTTCTACAGGGGTATGCTGTTTTGATAGCCCCTGTTTCGATAGCTCTTGCTTCATAGAAAATTAAGTGTTGGGGTATCCTTTTTTGTTAGTTTTCACACTTACCAGCATACCCCTTCATATCCTATTTCTGTGTATCTTCCTAAAAGAAAATAATTTATAAAAACATTCATTGTTTATAGACTGGTTGGTTGAAAAATATTTTAATACAAATTTCAAATAGGTACATATTGTACAATATGTACAACATAGAACTTTTCAACAGTTTGAGGCAAACATTATGCATTTAACACACACTTTTTACACTTGAAATGCTCTGAGGCATGGGTTGCAGGGGTACACTCCTTGTGCGTCCATCTTGAGCATATGTCACACTGCACCTTTAAAGACAAAATTTAAAAAATTCACTTTAGAAGTGCAATATATAATCAATGATTCTTCTTACTGCTACAAGAAAATATGCGATGTAATACACCAACACTTACCGCTTGTAATCTTAGGTATGCTGAAATGATGGTTTAAATTTAACGCATGCGCAATTCCACAAATTTCACTGCTGCGCATGCGCATTAACCGAAGGTATCCCATTCTGATGGGTATGGTGTTCCGTCAGAACACTGGACTAAGACAATGCATGCACTGAGACAAAAATACGTTTGCCACCTATATAAATATAGAGGAGACGGTGAATAACCCTATTTCAACAAACGGTGGCGTATTCCTTTAAAAGGAGAATTCAAGAAGATATGTAAAAATGCTCTTAGACCTCAAAGCGTTAATATTTCACATTCACAGCATGTAATCGGTTAACACTGCAGTTACCTTATCATCTTTAAGTTTGTTGATGATACTGTCAGGTACGTCTCGTTGTGTTTTCAGGAAGATGAATACCTCCTCCTCCTCGGCAGCCACTCTGACTGCTACTCAGATCGGTTTCTCATGAGAACGAGATACATTTGTGTGCTCACGAAAAAAAAGGGTTTCTTTCACACAAGAAACCCCTTTAGGGTCTCCGTAGAGACCGGCCTTTATTGGCCTTTATAAGTTTACAGCTAGAATAGAATTAGATCAACAGCCATGAACTTTTTCTCGTAACATATATATGGTATATGTTAAGTTAGGGTTAAAAGCAGGAAGATACTATCAGGAAAACAGAGATTAGCTTTCTTTCAAGTAAGATTGCTCACTTCACCATCAACGGAAATGTTCAGTGTAATGTGAATTAGAGCAGCCGATTGCCCGCTAGCTCACTTAACAACGCCTCAGCCAAAGTTTGTGTCAACCTGATTAAAACAGAAGCTGGGTTAATGAATTTATCCACCTATAGCTAGCGATAGCACAGCGGCACCGCATACCAACCCAACTCGGCTACTACCACAGCCCGTAAAGGGGGGTAAAATGTGGCCTGTATTTTAAATGTGTTTGCCCATTATAGCCTATCTCAATAAGTAAGTTAACTCACCTAAGGACTTCTTCGGCTAATCTCCTCTGAATCGTGCTGGATGACACACCAAACAGAGTCCCGATTTCTCGGGTCGATAACACAAAGTTAGCCAGCATGTCGCCTGGACTATCCAGAGGCGGGCGTCCAGCACCTGTGCTTGTAGTACCAGCGGTAACGTTGACTTCTTGACTACTTTATTTTATTTATTTATTTTTTTGTGTGTGTTTTGTTGCTGTTTTATTTTCTGTCAGTCTGTTTTTTTTTTGTTTTTTTATTTCTATTTTTTATTTTATAATTTTTTTTTTCACTCTTCCCTGTTGTGTGATGTGTTCCCCCTTGGGTTTTCTATTGAATGTTAATATGGTTAAAAAAAAAAACATTGTAGTTGGTAAAGAATGTAATGCTTTTTGCACTTGACACTAAGAAAAGTACTACTACTAATAATAATAATAAAAAAATTAAAACTTCGTTGTCTATGTATATTTCTTGAAGAGCACTTATGCGCCCTAGTATTTCCAAAAATTATTTAATATGTCCCAAAATAGTATCTGCTGATAAACCATGTTGATCAATTTGATCTGCTGATGATAGCACGCTATCTCGGAGCCCACCGATGGCTTCCATTATGTCCGCACTCTCTTTTTTAATTTTTCTCTGTTCTGAATGTGAGTGATAGCCACGCCCCCTGATTTGCATATAAGAACTGGAAATAAATAGAGAGGGAAATCAATAAATGTGGCATTAGGAAATAAAATTCTCTTGAAATAAATAAACGTGGAGTTATGAAATAAAAGTACCATGAAATAAGTAAAAGTAAAACCTTTTAACATATTTATTTAACTAATTGATTCATTTATAGATTAATATTTACATTTATTTAATTTATGTAGGTAGGTATTTATTGCCTCATTTATTTATTTCATGATGTATTTCAATGGCATATTTATTTATTTATTTATTTATTTATTCATGTATTTATGTATCTATTCATTTATTTAATATTGAATAAAACGAAATTCCATATGTTTGATGTAAATATTCGCCCATACATTAAAAGACAGAAATATATCTTTAAAAAAATATAAGCACAAATATTAAATTCACTCACACACACACTGTAATTAACCAAAAGCCTGAGAGAAAAGTAAAGTTTTGCTTTTGAATGTGGACACAGTTGTGATGGACCTAAAACTTTGTCTGAAAACTTTCTTGCATCGTCTGCTCCAACAACCAACAGATCATCCAACCAAAAACATCTTTATGGTCACCCAACAACAATATAACACCTTTCCATCACACACACACACCACGCACGTCCACACGCCCACACACACACTAAGGCGAGTGGATTGTGCCACGGATATCCTACTGAAGGAGACTATCGTGTGACTCTAACAGGTGGATTGACTACACCATCGGCAGTGTACATCGTAGTTGATAAATACGCCGCCACACCTAGGCGTCATCGCCAGACGTGCCCCAAAAAGTGTATTGAGTGAATTCAAGTCAGTCAATATACAGTAGGCCTATGTTATAGCTATAGGTTAAAATGTCTTTCAATTCATTCAACATATACATGTTCCAGGGCCTTTATCCATTATAAAAGTTGCTCTAAAAGTACTGACAGTATAAAAATAATACGATAAATTAAATTGTAGTACCTCATCAGCTGATGTGACCTCACTATTGGAAGAATGCATTGTAACTCTAGCTAACATTGATTGAACATTGGCGCCATCTACTGGATCTTTTGCACTAATTGCCTTACCGTTTATAAGCTTCATAGATCTGTTTACATGTAACTTTATGTACGTATGTGTATATGCATTATGCATGTATACACTTTATTATATACAACTTATAGAGACAAACTTCATATGAGAAAACGGCTTAACTTTGAGTTACATTATGGTTTCAGTCATTGTTTTTTTTCATGTCAAAATCTTCATTTAGTTTTCTCTCTCTCTCTCTCTTCACTTCATGTTATGGTTCGGTGCCTCTTTTTGAAGCCTAAAGTATGTGCTTTAATGCAACTAAACTCAGATATCCTCATTGCATGTGAAAGGAAACCACAACACTGTCAGCCACGGTCACAGAGGAAGGAGGAGGATGTGACCATGAACTGATCAGAGTCTACCAACACGTAGGTATGATTTCACCATTGTTAGGATGGAGAAAACGTCTCTACTGTGGCTGCTCTGTAAGTATCATCTGGGTGGGTTTCTGTCTGGGCTACAATCTAGCAATAATGACTAGAATACTGTCATTTATTTCAATTATTTGCAGTTTGGTTTTTACGTGACTTTCGAGGCTGTATGCATGGACACAGTCTGCAGTTTCTAGTTTCCAGAACACATTCAATGACATTAGTTCTTTAGAATGTTACTTTAAGACGATCGGATAATGTTCTGGCCGCATTTTTAAACGTCCAATGTGTTGATTCCTTAAGGGGTAATTCCACCATCATCAGGTTCAGTTTACTGGTCCTAAATAGTCATCATTAGCATGTGAAAACAGTGGTAAAATGCTGTATAGGAAACATAGTAAACAGTGTTTTGGGAGTATGACTGAAAGGTGACTCCACCTTATTCATTTTGACTCTCTTGTGTTTTGTGAGTGACTTCATGAATATGACAGAATGGATCACTGGAGTCTCGTAGCACTTTGGACAAAATAATAATGTCCTATAAATAACAGCATGTCTCTGTGCTTTAGACATTTTCAAAACATGGTGTACACAACACTGCGCACTTTTATTTAGCATCCGTTCCCAGCAGAACAAGAACTAACATCCGCTTGTGTTCACTACACTGTAGTGTTTTTTTTTTTTAGCTTTCTCTGATGTCTTGTTGCAGGTAAAACCTCAAACTAACCTGAGTGTCATTTCTCTTTAGTTCTCACCTCGATGCTATGCTGCACAACAAACCAAGGTTAGTTCAATTCTTCTATCACATCTTTCACACATGGTTCCCGGTATAATACTGGGATAGCCTCGCATTATCACAGCGCTGTGCTGCAGTCAGGCCTGGCTACACCACAGATACATTCTGGGTAGGGGTGTCATGATTCTCCAAATCCTCGAGTCGATTACATTTTCAATTCTAAGGTCACGGTTCGATTCGATTCTCAATTTTTTTTCAATGCCATTGTTATTATTATTGTTGCTGTTACACGTTCTGTCCACTAGAGGGACTTCTAACATCAGCCTGGCCTTGAAGGGGACCTACGTCACGGCGCATTGCATTTCCGACACGCTACTCTCTCTTATATTCCACCACGAGCACACAGCGACACAAATCAGCAGAGAACTCTGTAATGAAACATGATCTAACAAGTGTAGTGAAGTTCTAAAGGCTAGCAGTGCTCGGTTAGCACAATGACATTATGTTAGAAAGCACAGCCGGAATGATTTGTGTTAGCCACGATGCTAACGGCATTGATAACAAAGCCAAACGGTGCTGTCACTGCTATCGAACGTACTGGAAATCAAAAATACTTCCATACCGGCGACTTCAGTGAAAGAGGAAGGGGTTCAAGTTCTGTCAATGGGTCTCCTGCACCTGTAGTTGCCGTGCTATCTTTTGACTGGCAGCTAAGTTACAGGAGGCTGACTCGCAGCACTTCAACACATGTGTGTTTTTTTCCACTTGACAAGCCGACCGGACGTGACATGGGGGGCGTGGCAGCATCGACGAGTCCATTTTTTTATTTGAAGTTCGAGATTGTGACTTAATTTCGGTCGATTTCGAATTAAAATCGAAATCGTGACACCCTTAATTCTGGGATAGGAGAGAAAAAGAAACGCTCTGGGTTGTTTGCATTTCTTTAAACCAATTACAATCGTCTCGGGCGGCGCTATAAGCTCCGGACGCAGCGACGGTGGCTAGCTCCTTGAATCAGAAACATGCATTCAATCAGCAGAGTCTTGTGATTGGTTCGCTCGCTCCATGTGAAAGTGTCTTTCGTCAGACCGACGTAACCTTTTTACTGCAATGTTACTGCTTGCATTCCCAAAACAGCCTTACAGGCATTTTCCCTGGAATGTTGCCAGGCCTTGAGTTGGGAAATTGATGACAGATATTTCCCAGAATATTGTTTCCTGCTCCCATTTACACATGACCCCATGCAGGAAATGTTCCCGAACACTTCAGGGATAGACTTCTTACTTCTACGTATACTACGAGTGTTCAAATTTAGATTTGTTGATTTTGCCAGAGGCCTCATTTACCAAAAGCATGTGTAGAACAAGTTGGTGAATGTGTGAAAAATATTTATCAAACCTGCACACACGACAATCTCGTCTGTTCTACATCCTGCTGCTCGTACCCAATCATTCAAGGGGATGTTAAGTTCAATTTTTAAAAAAACGTGAAAACTCATCAATTTATTTTTTAACCACCGCATCATGTCGACCCCTTCCCCGCCTAGCCTCTCTGACTGTAACTCCCAGCAGCTCTCAGTTCTTCAGCTGGACGTTTGTGTCTCTGAGCTGCGAGGAGGAGGACGACGACAGCTCTGCCGGATGGACTCTGAGGAGGAACACCACCAAAGAACCCATGACTCAGTGCGACCACTGGGGAAGATCTGCTGGTTCTTCCTGTGTCATCAGCCACATCTTCCCATTGGACAGCGGAGCTTACTGGTGCGAGTCCAGAGAGGGAGCAACCAGTAACATCATCAACATCACTGTCACTGGTAAGATCAGACAATTAATCCATCAATCTATGAGTCTGTCGTTTTATTTCTAAACGCAAGCACTCACTGTGTAGGCTGAAATGTTCACCGCACAGCAGGGAACTAAACAGTAACACTATTCTTCTATTCTAAGGGCTCTTTCACACCTATAGTTCGGTGGACTTGGTGCGATTCGGGGCTGAAGTTGCAGCATTTTTCATTTGGTTCGGTTTGCTCTTAAACTGTAGCCTGGTTGACACCAGACCCTTCTCAGTTGTAACTGAGAAGGGTCTGGGGAAGGTTCATTCACAGCCCATTTCCAACGTCGCTCAAATGCCTCTGGGCGCAATTGGATAGTCCTTCAACCAATCAGACCAACGATCCGGGTGACGTAGCAGCGACAGCGGCATCAACGGGTTGCTACGCTTCGCTGGCCGTCATGTTGAATGTAAACAAAAAGCTGCTTGCCGTCGCTTTGCTATCGTCATCGTGTAAAGCCCGCCTCAACGGTTGTGATTGGTGCCTCGATTTGGAAAAATTGGAAACGGGCTTGAATGGGCTATTGGCCAGACTGACTTGCAGAGCAAATCTCAAATTTGCCGGAAGTTCGTCAGGGTTTCCCCAGGCTACTCAAACTGCGCTTTGTCAAACGCACCAAACACTGTAAACACATGTCATGCGGTTGCTTGTTTATGGGACAGAATTTCCGCAATTCACCGACACTTATGGTCCCACAAATAATGGAGCAACATCAAATTCATAACCTCTCGCGTTTCCTGGTTCTGCTTTAGGGTTTCTAATATTTTAGAAGAAGGCGAACAATGTGAGCAGCTGACAGACAGCGAGGGAAAGAGAGAGAGAGATGATGATGTCACACAGACGACCAGCGATGTGTGCTCAGAACAGCTTATGGATCTGAAAGTTATCGTCCCTTAAATCATATAGAAGTCCGTAAATTGTGTGTAAGGTTGAAACTGCAAGCTAGTAAATGCTCTGTTTTGGGTTCACTTCCTGTATTTGGGACGGATCGCGTTCTCACCTTAAGTGAACCGAACTCTAGTTCCCTTGGAACGCTGCTGATGTTGATAATTGTGTTGTGATGGCAAAGATGTTGATCATGTCTTCAACATGTCTGGTCACTATGAGGTCGCTTACTAATGACGTTGAAGTTAATCAAGAATTGGCATCACAGAGCTCAATCCAAGGCTTTTTTCTTCTGTGTTGAGGTGGACCAGTGATCCTGGAGAGTCCTGTCCTCCCTGTGATGGAGGGACATGATGTCACCCTGCACTGTAAAACAAAGACGTCCTCCAACCTCCCAGCTACTTTCTATAAAGATGGCTCCTCCATCTGGACTGAGCCTGCAAGTCACATGAACATCCGCGGTGCTTCCAGGTCTGATGAAGGCCTCTACAAGTGCACCATCAGCGGTGTTGGAGAGTCTCCACCCAGCTGGGTCTCCGTCACAGGTGAGGAGGTTACCTTTGTACGGTGGCCGACAGGGGCCAACGCACCGTAACTTAATGAAACACACGCAAATAGACAAAACGCAAACATATTAAGAAAACGTCTTCATAAATTTGACAACACATGCGCAGCATTTAGCAAACGCGCTGCAAATACACACAACACAACCAAATAGATAAACGCGCTGCAAATACAGAAACGATGCAAAAACAAAAGCACATGAACCCCGAAAACAAATGCAACACAAAAAATGTTTTCTTAATTTGCTTGTGTTTTGTCTATTTGCGTGTGTTTCATTAAGTTGCGGTGCGTTGGCCCCACCTGGTTTCAGGAGTTCATTCATCCAGATTTTCACCAAGTGCGATTCTCTCTACAGGTAAACCCACGACCACGGCCTCTCCCCCTGGCACAGACCTGCCCCCGCCCCCGACCTCAGGGCCCCCGACCTCAGAGCCCCCGACCTCAGAGCCCCCGACCTCAGACCACCACTACCTTATGTTCAGACTGGTCTGCCACCTGGTGGTGTTCTGTCCATATTGCATCTCCACTTTCATCATGGTGTCTTTATATCGACACAGGCCCACAGGTAAATTTCGCTTCTTTTACCTTGTGTTGACTTCGGGACACATTGGCCCGTTTTGAATTTTTGTTTTGTATCAGAAAATATTGGACGTAGAAATAAGCGCTGAAAATGTGTAGAAGAAAAATTTAAAAATGTAAAACGTTGGAAAAAGCAAAAACAAATTGTGAAAAAAAAGGCGTCACAAATGTCAGAAAAAATGTTTTTTTCAAGGTTGAAGGGAAGATAACACAAGGGTTAATACTGTTTATAACATGTTAGTCTGAATCAAAAAAAAGTAACTTTCCAGGATAAGGCCGGATGTCAAGCTTTATTTTTCTTTGCGTGTTGCCGTTCTCAAAATCGCTTCAATACAGGAAACAACCATAAACTTCAAGCTAGCAAGCTACACGCTGAAAATATCAAGTTTTTAAGAAAATTTGTATGGTGCAACGAGGCAGGCCTGCTTGGTTCTTTCAGGGAATGATTGGAAAGATTTACAACGAATATGTTTAGGACATTTCCTCTCTAACTGGGACATTTGGGACCGATTGGTGGGATTGTGGACGAAGTACACACGGTGAGACACTGGTAAGAGCCAATGAGGTTTAACCATGTATCAGCTAATTTAAATAGCTCACGTTACTGTATTGTGTCAACAGTTAACTTCATTTAATATTGTATGTGGCGTTTTCTTTTGCGGGATGCAAATGTTCCAACAAAACAAGTTCCTTCCCGAAACTATCTAGCAGAGCCACCGTCGCTGTGTCCGGAACTTACCGCCGCCCAAGAAAATTATGATTGGTTTAAAGAAATGGAAACAACCCAGAGCGTTTGTGGTGTGGTTTGTGGTTTCCTCCCACGGCGCTGTGTAGATAGAGCTGGCAATGTGAAACTAATAAAATGTATATTGACTGTTCTGACAGGAAATTACCTACCTGTCTCCATGGCAACAGCCCCATCCAACCGAGCTGAAGAGAGCTTGACTGAGGACTGTGATGACATTGTGGCGGTGAGCACCGTGCATCACATCTGACCTGAACAGATCGGAGACAGAGTCTAACGTTACATCAGTTGGATGAAATAATCTGTAATTTGAATCGCTCCTTTACTGCAAAACCACATCCGTCTTTGTAAATGTGAACATTTTCAATAAAGCTTTGTTTGTTTCAGTAGTTTTTCCTGATGTCCTTCCTGTTCAAGAGTCACTGCAGATTAATATGTTGATACTTGTACTTGTTGTATTGTTTTGGCTCTCAGAGTGAGACATCCTCTGCCTATCTTTGAGGAAAACGTTAGAGCAGTGTGGCAGAGGCAGTGGGAAAATGAAAAGAGGGGTCGTCATTACTTTTAATTACAAAAATAGGGTAAAGGCAGAAGAGTGTTGATTGGGCAGAGACAGAAGACATATTAATTATGACAAAGCTGAGACTAGGACACTGTGGACTTGCCAGGGATCTAGCAAAGATGGGCAAGCATGAGGATGAACTCTGTAGAACCTGCAACAAACTGTTAAACATATCACCAATACAAGAAGCAAAGAGATGCGGTATCATGCATAGGAATACAGAACATGACGTTGATATCCTTACTAAATCCCCCTTAATATCAATTTCAGATAGTGGAAGCCATCATGGATTATATAGCTGCAACAGGACTACTCCACTGAATTTGACAATATACTTTCGAGTGTTACCTAAACTGTCCTGTGAGAGGCAGCAAATAGCCGCCAGACTTCTAGTCTGCCGGAAGGCAAGAAGAAGAAGGAAGCAGGAAGCAGGAAGCATTCAAGCATCCACCACGTGAAGCCGGCACACGTGTCATCGAAACATAGAGTAAGACGTTTAAAGAATCATATCATATACTACTAGCACACCTGAATCAAATTAACAACTGCACGAGAGCATACGGTAGCGGTAGGTAGTAGTATGGCATTATAAACGTGTATTATCAGAGCCAGGGCCCGGCTAACGTTAGCTTCAACCCAGTTCTGTGCTGTAATAATGGCTATATGGCTGTAATTCTTAATTTGTATTATCTTATAATACATCCGATGGTTGTATGCTTTAATTTAAAGCCTGTAAGCATGTCAGTTGTGTTAAAGCCTTAACGGCTGCCCATATTGACGCTTGCGTTATGCGTGATGACGTCGGTACGTCTAGCGGATCCGATCTAGCATCTACCACATGATTTGTGTATTATCTGAGTCTGTTTTGATGATTGAGTACAGTAAATGTGGCCTCCGTTTTGTAGACTTTAACACCTTTAAATAACGCTTTCAAAATGAATTGGATTAAACGTTACTTAAAGGGTCCAACCTCCTTATTTTCCTCAGTTGGTGGACTTGGTATGCACCTATAATATTGATAAAATTCATCTTAAACTTTCTTCATTTCATAAACAAATGCTGCTGGCTTGGTCTTTGATTTACAAGCATAATTTCACTCCTCATAGGTTTTTATATTTGGAACAACCGATATATTTTGTAAAAAAAAAAAAGTATTTTCTTTCAGCAGTGATTTGACAAAAACATATTGCTTCTAAGTAAATAACTCAACCGGCGTGGTCAGCTTTATAACTATGTTGAGTTTATTCATCACTACGGCATCCCTGTCTCTCTGAAGGACTCCTGTATTGTTTTTGATGCAATACCTTTAGCTGTTTAAAGGTTTCAACCCTCCTGTTGTCCTCTGGTCAAATCTGACCCATTTTCAAAACGTTTCTATATCAGAACTTTGGGTTTCCTTCAACCAAATTGTCAAAAAAAAAATTAATTTCATTGAACTTGGGTGTTTTCAATCTGTATTCAATCCTATAGCATTTGAAGAAAAATGGATGAATGAACGTTGAAAAATGTGACAAAAATGTCAGAAAAAGCGCATAAAAAGGGGGGAAAAATTGACAAAAACATCGAGAGGAAAGCGACAAAAGTGTCGAAATAGACGACCAAAATTAGTTTTTTTAATTTTGACCCAGAAAAACAGAAAGTTGCATGGTCGACGGCAAGATAACACAAGGGTTAATGGAGTTGGTGATCTCCCTATACCAGGGGTGGCGAACCTGTGGCTCTTGAGCCGTATGCGGCTCTTTGCCTGCTCCTGTGAGGCTCTTACTGTGTTGCTGGGGGCTGTCTAATTGGTTGATTGTTGTTTTTAACTTTTCTGAAACATACAGTATTTCAGATAAGTAAAAAAAAACACATTTGAATGCATCTGCCAATACTGCCAATACATTTGCCAATTATTTTAAAATGGAAAATAATGCAGCAGAGTTGTGAGGACAGATTCTGCAACCTGAGGAAAAACAGCGGCCACAGATCACCTTCCTCGTTAACCCTTTCACCGCTGAATCCGACTGTTTGAAAGCCCCTTTAGTGACAAATGAGTGAGAGAGTTGCTTCGAGTGGCCACAACCGAGTTCAAGCAAGACCTGAAAAGGATTGTGGATAACAAAGACTGTCAGGTTTCCCACTGAGTCAATCTAAGTGAGAAAAAAAAACTATGAAAACTGCTATGTATTATGGCTGTCATCAGATCTGGAAGTCGCTGTTGTAGTGTGGACGTGCATGTGTTGTGTGGCTTTTTGCTATGGTGCGTTTTTTTTTTTGTGGCTCTTTATACCTAACTGGTTGGCCACCCCTGCCCTATACTGTTAAATGTGAAAGAAACAACTGTTGGGAATATTTGTTTTTCACTAAAGTAAGAATAAGGCAACTCGTCAACTCTTTAAACAAGACGTTAAGAGTACACCTGCTGCTTTATCGTACTGGTCTTCATATTTTGAAGACATTTGTTGGGAAAAGGTTTGGCATATTGGCACGCATGTTTTTGTTAGCCAACAAAGTTAAAGAGATATCTTTCAAAATGCTCCACAGATTTTACCCAACTAAACCATTACCTGCAGAAAATGAAAAAAAAGACAAAGCTGTACTTTTTGTGGAGAACTAAATCAAACGCTGGTACATTTATTTTGGTCTTGCCAATATACCAAGAAACTTTGGAGAAGATTGTCACATTTTATTGCTGTTCATATCTACCCTCAGTTCACATTACTTTGGGAAAATGTATTGTTTGGATTCACTCAATATGATAGAAAGTTTTATTCAGAGTATTATGTGATAAATGTACTAAATTATTTTAATTATTTTGGACTGTCTTCAATGCAAAAATGAAAGAGAGCAGTTGTTCACCGCGCTATGTCACATGGGAGTACAGAACATGACATTGATATCTTTACTAAATCCCCCTGAATATCAATTAGAGATAGTGGAAGCCATCATGGATTATATATCTGCAACAGGACTACTCCACTGAATTTGACAATACTTTCCAATGTTACTTAAACTGTCTTGTGAGAGGCAGCAATTTGCCACCAGGCTTCTAGTCTGCCGAAAAGCAAGAAAAAGAAGAAGGAAAAAAATAAAATAAATGAAGAGTAAGACGTTTAAAGAATCGTAACGTGGATGTAACGTTATTAACTAGGGCTGAACGATACAATGAATTTTCATCGTCATCGCGATATGAACTAGCGCGATGAACACATCGCAACAGACAGCCTGACACGATGAATAAGGGAAAACAGTTTACACACTGAGACTGTCGGTGCACGATCCGTTCTGCCTGCACGATCCGTTCTGCACATGCGCAAGATAATACTGTTTTACGTATCCATACGACCTGCACGATCTGTTCCACGCTAGCCTATGGCTAGCCTCCACCGGGAAGCTAACGTTAGTTTAGCTAACAGCTAATTCGGCTAACCGCTAGCTGACAGCTAGATTCAGTCTAAAATAACGTTAACTCAAACGTAATGGGAAAAGCAGGCTACAGCTAAATTAAGACTTCACAGTAATAACAATAAAGACAAGTATTGAGTGATTGTATTTTAAATGAGCACAAGTAAAGTAGAACTGACGTAACAGCTGTTATATATGTTAGGTGTTTGTTATATATGTCAACGTTTATTTTCAAGTTTTATTTTGAGGGTATTTTAAAGTTATTACATGCTGTCTCAGCTAGCGGTTAGCCGAATTAGCTGTTAGCTAAACTAACGTTAGCTTGGCTGTCGACTGGAAGCGTGGAACAGATCGTGCAGTGTCGTAAATCCTCGTACAACCGCGCATGCGCAAACATTTTGCGCATGTGCAGAACGGATCGTGCAGGCAGAACGGATCGTGTACCGACAGAGACGACGCGAAGCGTAATACGTCTCCATAGCAGCAGGCGGCGCTGCTCTGTATTGTTTCCATTAACAGTCTGATTATTTCACAGAAAATGAAAACCGGCAGCTGATTGGACGAACGCGTCACGTGGGTCTTTTTTCTCCGGAAATTCCCAGCCAGACTGTCATGGCGGCTCGTTCAGAATACGATCTCATATTGGACTAAAATAGTTCACCGAAACATGTTTCTGAAAACTTTTTAAGAGAGAAATAGGCCGTGCAGTTGCTGAACCTGTCTTCATTTCAGATCGACAAAGGTCAGTTTAAAAGATTTTCGTCGAAAGTTAATTTCTTATAGTTATAATGCCTCATTTATGTGTAATTTGTTCAATAAAAGCATGTCAAAAATGATCTATTTGATTTCTTTATTCAGTGGGAATAGGCTATTCAATGTTTAGGTTCGCAAAGAACCTATTAAAGCACTAAGACATGGGAACAGTATAGCTAACATTCACATTTGAATATTTATCGCAAGTCATATCGTCATCGCAATATTAAACAATGTTATCGCACATCGCAGCTTTTCCTCATATCGTGCAGCCCTATTATTAACATCTCTTTACACAAACAGCCGGGGCTATCAGCTAACGTTAGCAACGTTAGCTAGCTAACGTTAGCCGATAGCTAGTTGCACAACATAATGATGACACCTCTGGTTCTCTTTATACATCTATCGTTTATTTAGATAATCAAACGGTGAAAACACAATGTTTAACGTTATAATATTTTAGACTATGAACGGCGAGTTCTCCGCGTATACTAGTTTCTATATCCAGAAAAATCAAGCTCATGGACACGCTGAGTTGCTACGACAACTCTTAACAAACTAGTAGCTAGTGCGCATGTCCATCAGGATGTCATGGGCCAGTCAAAGATCCTGCCAGCCTGTCTAACCCTTTCTCCTCTGTCTTTTTCTCCCTCTCTTTCAGCACTAGAACCGCAGAAACCACTGATTCTCAACTCTCTTTTTTTTGCGAGCCACCAACAACAAACTCCTCTCAACCATTGAAATGCGCAGGGCCTTACTTCAGCTGGTCACCGTATGGATAACGTCTACTGACGTTTGGAACACAGGTGAGCTCAGCAGGAGAATAATCTTGAAATATGTTGTCCTTCAAATGTTTCACTATGTAAAATGGTAGCTCTTCCAGCATGTATGTAGCCTTATGACGCGGTGAGTCGGTTCATAATTTGGTCATTAACAACAGGGTGTCTTGCCGTTCCTTAAATCTGTCTGACGATTTTGGCGTCGGCCCCTACCGACAGAAGTTCCCGAATCTCGTCGTCTCTCCAGTTCCAGACATTTTCGTTATGTTGTTGTGTAAATCACCCTTCTTCGTCTTCACCCTCGGTTCGCCATCAACACGCCTACTCGCTCGCTGTTAATTCTCCGGACAGTGAGCGGCTCTGTTGACAGGTGGGCTCAATCGGACATTACACAGACGTTGTGTTTGGGAGCTGGCAGGATAAAGACCATTTAATGTCTGATCCAAAACGAAATTTGTGTTCTCACATACAGTTCCTCTGGGTGATATTAGAGAAGTTCAGGGCTGCGGTGCATGTGTGAAAGGAGCAGACAGCTGAGACCTGAGCTCAGCCACTGCTTTAATAACGTCAATCTTTCAAACTGACCTTTTGTCGATCTGAAATGAAGACAGATTCAGCAGCTGCGTGGCCTATTTCTCGCTTAAAATGTTTTCAGAAACACGTTTTCGTTGAACAGTTTTCATTTAATAAGAGATCGTATTCCAAGCGAGCCGCCATTAGGGTCGGTTTTGAAATCCGGGAGCAGCCAGTCTCCACGTGAGGCGATCGTCCAATCAGCTGCAGCCATCGCGGTTGTAGGAGGGTGCTGATTGTTTTCTTGCTTCTCATTGGTCAGTGAAGAGAAACTGGAGGCGAGCCCACTAGCGTGCAACGCTGGGAAGCGGGGCGACCCCCATCCGTGAGAACAACGCGTATGTATGGACACGTACCATGAGAGGAGCAAAACAAGTGGTACAGGTACTCTGCAACACGTCAAGGCCGCGCCCCCTTTTAGGTGGATAAAAATATCAATCCGTATGTGTTTGATATATTGCATTGTCTCTGTGTTTGCTACTGAGGATTTATTAATAACTGAACGTTCTAGGTTGCTTTCTTCATTTGTTTATCTCTGTTGCCTGTATTCCTAACTCCTGTTTCCTGAGTGGAGGCCTACGTGCTTGTTGATCTACAGTTCTTTTTGCATGATTTAAATCAAAATTGATCACAAAAATGGTAAAATGCTTCCAAGATTTTAGCTGTTATTGGAAATCATTGGCGGGTAAAATGAACTTCATGTCCAAACAAATGTGAACAGTTGCACCTTCTCACTGTGGAGCTGCTTCCATCTCAACTGCTCACACAAACTTATAGGCTCATAGAACTGTTTTCTGCTTTTTCTTGTTCAGACATACAGGAGATCACATTTAAGGCTGGAGACAACGTTACTTTAGAGTGTATCAGCAACGATGCCGTGGAATCGTGTGAGTGGCGCAAATCTGGAAAGGAGCGAAACGAGTGTCTCTTACAGTGGAGAGGAGCGAGCGCATGGGAATGCAACCGGGATCCGTCTCTTCGTGGTCGAGTGGTGCGGAGCGAGCGAAGGACGGACAGAAGCGCTTCTGTTGTTCTGAAGACAACCGACGCCAGGGACGCCGGAACGTACGAGTGTGAAGCTGCGAGTGAAGGAAGCAGACCGGAACTCATCTGCATCTTTGAGCTGAAGTTTGAAGGTGAGTTTGCGGAGCTCAGAAGGTGAGATGGCAGAACTGAGACTCGCTGATACCTCGTACCTATTTCTGTCCTGCAGATAGTAGTCTGGGCTTCCCAGAGGTGCGGAGCGGGTATAAAGCCCGACTCCCAGCACGTGATGCCCAGGACGATTGGGATTGGTCTAGAGAAATACAAACAAGACCGTAGCAGATAAACTGATGGCTTAACACATGTAGCCGACCTGGAAACTAGAGACAGAGCTCTGTTTCTCAAAGTCTTCAGTGTTACTGTTTATACTTGTACTCATCAGCTTGGGGGTGGCAGTAGCTCAGTCCATAGGGGAGTTGGGTTGGGAACCGCAGGGTCGCTGGTTCAAGTCCCTGGTCCCTAGCCCCCCCACAGAGCGTCGGGTCCAGCACTCGCAGTCCATTTGTGCATTCATAGGACCTGAGCATGTGTGTGTATTTCAGGTATAAATGGTATAAAATTATTTATTTTACCGATGGCTTCCAATCCTCCTTTTCTTCTTCTTTTCCTGTTGCTGCCTCACATTCAAAGTCAGTTACTGAGCTGGCCAGAGGCCTTTATTGTCTTAGTTTTTGTCACTGATTAAGCATTCTTCAGTGAAAATACATGCTCATAATGGCACTATTTGGTCAATGGATCCGTTAAACAAATTTCAAGGAGGAATATTGCAAGCAGAAGCAGCCACAGTGAGCTGTTAGTTGAAGAAACACTCCGTAACACACCCTCAAAGCCTTTTAAAAAGGCATCCCGTCTGAACAACAGTAATGACCTTTTGAACCGTTCTATCAGCTGGAGTACGCTCCCCCTTTATAAAAAACTGCCTCTCACCAAAAGCCTGCATGGAAGGTCTGCAGAACCCTGTAACTCTGAACAGCTGGTAGAGAAAACAGCTGGATGAACAGATGGGTGTAATGTTGAATTCTGCAGTGGCCCTAACCTTAACATCTCTCCTACATTCTTTCAGGTGGTGGAAACAACACTGGCAAGCGTGTGATCACTTGTTCTACTGGTTGTGCAGCCGCAATAGCTGTCCCAGTCGTCACCGTCATCGCCTCGCTGATCTGTAAGTCATACATGTTTCATTCATTTTGCTTTTTTATTTTTGATGCTTAACAGGGCTGTAACGATATGCGATATGAAACCGAAAGCACGACACTCAGATCCACGAACCGGAATCGCGACACACCCCTTCCAACTCAGAGTTATCCTTCCCGTCCACATCACAAGATCACATCGCAGTAAGTTGCGTTTTAAGCTCCTCTTTTTTTTCTGCTCGTGGAGAGCTACGTGACACATGAAACTATATTGATGAGGACCGGTGAGTTGAATCGGCCGTCTGAGAGTATACCAGGCGGACACACAGCTGACAACCTGCAGGCGGAGGCGCTGGAGACAGGCTCGGACATACACGCCGCGGGCCGCTGTGGACTTGTGTCAGTCCCGCAAGCGGTTTCAGGTAGGGATGCACCGATCCGACTTTTTCAGTCCCGATGCCGATGCCAGGGCTTGGTGTATCTGTCGATACCCGATACCGATCCAATACCGTTGTTGAATTAATAATAAACTGTATGAAGGAACATTATATTATTAACTATTATTATATTAACATTGTATAACGTTATATGAAGGAGAAGCCATCAAACAGTTACAGAATCTAAACTATTTTTTTTTCTGCAAACTGCAAAGTAGTAAAATAAACTCAAATCGAATGAATACACATACAAACAACTTTAACATTGTTTCCCTTTCAAAACAAAATAGTTGTAAGCTAGTTGTATAAACACTAGCTTGGCCACAGGTAAGTTAGGTTGTAGTGTGGTTGTAGTGGGCGACTGAACGGAGCTCCGCTGTCAGCCACCTTCGCTGTTTGAATAATGTTTGTAGGTTGGCGGACGTATTTCAGCGAGGCAAGGCATCTTAAATCCAGTGTTTTAATCATTGCTCTGAACCCGTCTTTCTCAACGGTCTGTAGCGGGACCGTAGTTGGATTGCGTTCATAATGTTGCTCTGCTGCATGCTTGAAGTGACATGTCTTTAACGTTAGCACTGTAACGTTAGCACGGCCGAGTAACGTTAGAGCGACGGGCAACAACAGTGGCTAAATTATGTCCGATTTTTTTAGAAACAAAAAACCTTGCAACAACAGACGGCTCCTCTCTTGAGCATACGTTGTTCTAGTGTATCTCCGGTCTTTCTTCATCCTCTAGCTAACTTTCTTCTCTGTTCTTGAATGTGCAGTAGCGACCGGAGCCTCTCCCAGCTTAACAGACTGTTATGCTACCTGGCTAGCTAGCAGCTGTAATGTTACCCAACATGCCGTTCGGCGGTGTAGCTACATTTGTAAATGTAAAATTATTAGTGTTAGAAACTGTTTAAGTCACAAATTGTTATGTGCTATGGTGTTGTATCCTTTTAAAGAAAGTTAGTTGTGGGTTATTAATTGTTGTGTTATAAAGTTACTACCACGAGTGAGAAGGGTACGCAGTTAACAGGAGGAGGAAAAAAAAAAAAAAAAACTGGATCGGACCGTGGATCTGTTAATTTTTCCGATCTCCGATCTCCAGCTAATTTGTCAATATTGGGGCCGATATCCGATCTTAATATCGGATCGGTGCACCCCTAGTTTCAGGAAAGTGGCTGCATGTGTCCGACAATGTACAAAGCATCAACACCGGTACAGTGGAGTGCGGAAAGTATGTCAGAGCCTCCTGGACGGGTGAACTGAGACTCTGTTTCCTGTGCTTTCTTTTGGAAGGCTGGCTGCCAAAAATCGCTCCTTACTAGCTAATTAATTAGCCTGAGTATCAGTAAACAGAAGGTAGTGGCTGGTGGCTGGTGTGTGCGCCAGCGTTTATGCGTTTGTGTCGTCGGCCCGCCCCCGCATTTGGCGACTGGCGAGTGTTAATTTCGGAACCTGCACAGTACTGTGAAACAGCAGCCATTTATATTTACTTTGTAAATGTAAGAGACGTTGATTGAAGAAGAATTTTCAACATGCTCGAATCATCTCCACAATGGAGTTTAATTCTGTTTGTTTTTCAACAGTATTTTTGTTACAAAGAAAACAGAAGTGTCATAGCTTTGGCTATTTATTTATTTTACTTTGTGTTAATAGTTTGCATAGTTAATATTGTTCTTTGGTGTTTAGTTTATACAGGTTTTTCAAATGTTATTTAATAAAAATAATAGAAACAAGTCTCTGTACTTCTGTTCTTACTTTCAACTTTTTTGTCGCCGGATATCATTTGTAGCGTCTTAAATTATGAACGAGGATAGAGATGATGAGATACTTCTTACAGGTGCGTTTCTGTGCAGGGTGTCTCCCTCCCCCTCCTCATCCTTCCATACTCTTCTTCTTTCAGTTGAGTTGTGTTATGGAAGGGGTCCCTGCTTCTCTTTTCCACGCAGGAAGTCCTCCCCAGGGAACGATGCTCAGCTCAAAGGTAGGCCAGATGATGATGTAGTCAGGGGGAAAAATGTTTCTTTATAGTGTCACATTTACAGATAATAATTTACTGAGCAAGCATTTGGTGCAGCAGCAATGAGAAAAAACGTCCTCTTTAACAGCTAGTCAACTACTTCCCAGTGCCCAATAGTATTTGGGCAAAACTAGGTACATTGCTCTGTCTTCTTTAGTATAAAATGTGAAAGCTCAGAGTAGCACTAAAACTTACTTCTTGCAGCGTGTGTGTTAGCGCCATCCTGTGGTGTTCAGAGGACGAGTTGGAAATAACAGATCCACATTTCCTTTTTGTTTTAATGTAGCGCATTCACTTAGAACCGCAGTCAGTTTCACCGGAACTCCTTTAGTAGGTGTCCTATGACACCTTTTTATGGACACCCTGCAGCCAATCAGAATCGAGTATTCACCAGACCATGGTATAATAAAATGAACTGTGAGCTGGGAGGAAAAGTGAAGTCATGGATGAGATGTAATACAGCTGGACCCATCCTGGGGGTCAAAAAGATTATTCTAAGGACTTTCCTACTGGGGGAGGAAATGAGGGGAAGAACTCAGTTCTGCGGCACCGTGGACGCTCACCTGGTTGAGCGTGTGAATATGTACCAAGGCTCAGTCCTTACTGCAGCGGCCCGGGTTCAAGTCCAACCTGTCTTCATCTGTCCTATCAAAACAACCAAAAAACTAGGACACATGTTTGATGGATGATATGCTTACTTTTTTGGAGGTCTTTATTATCTGCCTTGTAAACTTCTCTCACCTTCTCTTCTCACAATAGAACCACACAACCCAAACGCGGGAGAGGAAGGCACTGCACTGAAGGTGATCGGGGACCAGAACCCTCCATGAAAAAACCAGTGAAGCAGGGACATCTTTAATCTTTATGGCCAGTCTTTCGCCAGTCTTTCGCCATTTTTAAGCTGCTCTTTATCTGCAAAAAGTACTTTATTACATTCCAGTAAAACAAGCTCAGGTAAATAGTCTTACACTGCCCGGCTAAAACCATCCTCACAATCAGAAACGGGCTTATTTGTTATTCTGCAGTGTTACAAAAAACAAGCAATATTCTGGCTCCGCCCTACTCTGGGAAATATCTTCCAGTGATACAGTTCAGAGTGTTTTTACTAGAGATGCACCGATTGACCGGCCGGTGACCGGAATTGGCCGATTTTCACGTCAGCGGCCGTGACCGGCGACCTGCCGGGTCAGTCTGACATATGCCGATTTTATGCAGGTCAAATGCACTCGGTCGCCGCGTGATTTACATCGCGCAACAGCAACATCACACGTGCACATCCAGGGTTTCCGCTGTATGCATGTAGCAGCGTGTTTATGAAATGTCATAAAGTCGTAATTATACACGGCCCGAACCGTCAGCCGCTCTCTCTCCCCTCTGAGGCTGAAAAACTGGAACATGAAAAACACACTCACGCGGGTCCCGTGAAATATGACAGCTACAGTTTATCGGAAAATAGCGTTGGGAACACTGACTTTGATGAATTTACTGTTTATCACACCCCAGATGAGACAAGAAGCTAACGTTAGCAAACGCTGTGGTCCCTCTTACGCCCCGCTGGCCGCTGTAGGAGACAAAAAACAAAAAAGACAAAAATAGAGACTCTGTATTTCTCCGACACGCTGTATTAACGTTACTGTAAAACGTAGTAATCTTTAAAGAGTTTAGTTTTGTTGTTAAACTGTGTGTAAAATGAGCGGTGACGGTAAATCATCTGTTTCAGGTAACGGCACTCTAGGGTACCGTCTATTTGCTGGATTGTTCCGAGGTAACCGTCGGTAGCTAACGTTAGCAGATAAGCCCGTTGACAACAACGGTAGTGTTCATATTTATGCACAATGACACATAAAGCCGACTTGCTAAAGAAGGAACTACACGCTGTTTTCAGATAACGTTACTATTGACGTTCAAACAGGCCTGTGTGTGTGTTTTGAGAAATATCTTTATGCTGCATTAAGGCTATATTTATTTAATTTTTGTTATTTATATATTATTTTATTGCCATTACCTGCTTTCCCTGTTTTCATACAGAAGTTTAGTTTGCTAAATATGTCACATTTGTTTAGTTGGATATTGGATGTGAAAAGAAGGAAACGGTTCTTCCATAACATTGCACTTTAGATGTGAATTTCCCACAGAAGAGTAATTTATATAGTTGTATTTTATAGCGATCAGTTATCTATTTAAAAAAATTCTCTATGTTCTGTGCAAAATGTAACATTTTCTATTAAAGAAAAGATAGAAAATAAATATTTGTGTGTGCTGTAAAGTGGTTAGAAGAAATGAAATCGGTATCGGCTGGCCTAATCGAAGAAAATCGGAATCGGCCTAGAAAGTTGTAATCGGTGCATCTCTAGTTTTTAACCTTCAGAAGCATTTATTTTGAGAATTGTGAGAGAAAAAAAACGAAGTAGTATATACTAAATTTTTTTTAGACCAAGGACCCCTTTACTGAGAGAGAAACGTAGCATTTTGTGTTCACATATAAGGAATTTTTTCCTGATAATTGTTGAGTTAAGCTGCCTACGCACTGACTGTGCCTTAGTTTCAATACTGAAGAGAGCCGTGGAGAAACTAAACTATGCCAAAGTCATTTTAAATGTACAATTGAAAATGATGTAGTGGATGAAATATGCCAAATGTTTACTTAATTTGAAAACTGTATAGAAAATGCCACTTTATAATGACATGCTCCAAATATATAAAAGGGGCACTCTCCCCTTTTTTTGTTGGTCGTGCGATTCGGAGTGAGGTAGGGCGTCAAATTTAGCTTGAGACAAGGACCCCCGTGGAGCTGCTAACTTAATACACACCAGCATTAGAAAACTGTGAGTAGGTTAATGTGATGTC